>NW_023366747.1:0-99893 GCF_902167145.1 Zea mays | reverse complement strand
AGGAAACATATGTGGGGTGAGGTTTATGAGCCTCTGGTCGAATATCAATGGCCACACAACCCCCATTTTTGTCGAAAATAGCCATGAATGACCATTTTCAAAAATACCAAAGGCTAACACCTACGGATTTTTGCCCAAGAAATGGTCTCCACCAGAAATCCAAGAATGTGATCTATGGCAAGGAAACATATGTGGGGTGAGGTGTATGAGCCTCTGGTCGACGATCAATGGCCACACAACCCTAATTTTTGTCGAAAATAGCCATGAACGACCATTTTCAATGACACTGAAGGCTAACACCTACGGATTTTTAACCAAGAAATGGTCTCCACCAGAAATCCAAGAATGTGATCTATGGCAAGGAAACATATGTGGGGTGAGGTGTATGAGCCTCTGGTCGACGATCAATGGCCACACAACCCCCATTTTTGTCGAAAATAGCCATGAACGACCATTTTCAATAATATCGAAGGCTAACACCTACGGATTTTTGACCAAGAAATGGTCTCCACCAGAAATCCAAGAATGTGATCTACGACAAGGAAACATATGTGGGGTGAGGTGTATGAGCCTCTGGTCGACGATCAATGGCCACACAACCCCCATTTTGCCGAAAATAGCCATGAACGACCATTTTCAATAATACCGAAGGCTAACACGTACGAGTTTTTAACCAAGAAATGGTTTCCACCAGAAATCCAAGAATGAAATCTATGGCAAGGAAACATATGTGGGGTGAGGTTTATGAGCCTCTAGTCGATGATAAATGGCCACACAACCCCCATTTTTTATGAAAATAGCCATGAGCGACCTTGAAAATAGCCATGAGCGACCATTTTCAATAATACTAGAGGCTAACACCTACGGATTTTAGACCAAGAAATGGTCTCCACCAGAAATCCAAGAATGTGATCTATGGCAAGGAAACATATGTGGGGTGAGGTGAATGTGCCTCTGGTCGATGATCAATGGCCACACAACCCCCATTTTTGTCGAAAATAGCCTTGAATGACCATTTACAATAATACCGAAGGCTAACACCTACGGATTTTTGACCAAGAAATGGTCTCCACCAGAAATCCAAGAATGTGATCTATGGCAAGGAAACATATGTGGGGTGAGGTTTATGAGCCTCTGGTCGATGATCAATGGCCACACAACCCCTATTTTTTATGAAAATAGCCATGAGCGACCTTGAAAATAGCCATGAGCGACCATTTTCAATAATACTAGAGGCTAACACCTACGGATTTTAGACCAAGAAATGGTCTCCACCAGAAATCCAAGAATGTGATCTATGGCAAGGAAACATATGTGGGGTGAGGTGTATGAGCGTCTAGTCGATGATCAATGGCCACACAACCTCCATTTTTGTCGAAAATAGCCATGAACGACCATTTTCAATAATACTGAAGGCTAACACCTACGGATTTTTGACCAAGAAATGGTCTCCACCAGAAATCCAAGAATGTGATATATGGCAATGAAACATATGTGGGGTGAGGTGTATGAGCCTCTAGTCGATGATCAATGGCCACACAACCCCCATTTTTATCGAAAATAGCCATGAATGACCATTTTCAAAAATACCAAAGGCTAACATGTACGGATTTTTGACCAAGAAATGGCCTCTGGTCGATGATCAATGGCCACAGAACCCCCATTTTGCCGAAAATAGCCATGAACGACCATTTTCAATAATACCGAAGGCTAACACCTACGGATTTTTGACCAAGAAATGGTCTCCACCAGAAATCCAAGAATGTGATCTATGGCAAGGAAACATATGTGGGGTGAGGTGTACGAGCCTCTGGTCGATGATCAATGGCCACACAACCCCCATTTTGCCGAAAATAGCCATGAATGACCATTTTCAATAATACCGAAGGCTAACACCTACGGATTTTTAACCAAGAAATGGTCTCCACCAGAAATCCAAGAATGTAATCTATGGCAAGAAAACATATGTGGGGTGAGGTTTATGAGCCTCTAGTCGATGATAAATGGCTACACAACCCCCATTTTTATGAAAATAGCCATGAGCGACCTTGAAAATAGCCATGAGCGACCATTTTCAATAATACTAGAGGCTAACACCTATGGATTTTAGACCAAGAAATGGTCTCCACCAGAAATCCAAGAATGTGATCTATGGCAAGGAAACATATGTGGGGTGAGGTGTATGAGCGTCTGGTCGATGATCAATGGCCACACAACCCCCATTTTTGTCGAAAATAGCCATGAACGACCATTTTCAATAATACCGAAGGCTAACACCTACGGATTTTTGACCAAGAAATAGTCTCCACCAGAAATCCAAGAATGTGATCTATGACAAGGAAACATATGTGGGGTGAGGTGTATGAGCCTCTAGTCGATGATCAATGGCCACACCATTGATCATCGACCAGACGCTCATACACCTCACCCCACATATGTTTCCTTGCCATAGATCACATTCTTGGATTTCTGGTGGAGACCATTTCTTGGTTAAAAACTCGTACGTGTTAGCCTTCGGTATTATTGAAAATGGTCATTCATGGCTATTTTCGGCAAAATGGGGGTTGTGTGGCCATTGATCATCGACCAGAGGCTCGTACACCTTACCCCACATATGTTTCCTTGCCATAGATCACATTCTTGGATTTCTGGTGGAGACCATTTCTTGGTTAAAAATCCGTACGTGTTAGCCTTTGGTATTTTTGAAAATGGTCATTCATGGCTATTTTCGACAAAAATGGGGGTTGTGTGGCCATTGATCATCGACTAGAGGCTCATACACCTCACCCCACATATGTTTCCTTGCCATAGATCACATTCTTGGATTTCTGGTGGAGACCATTTCTTGGTCAAAAATCCATAGGTGTTAGCCTTCGGTATTATTGAAAATGGTCGTTCATGGCTATTTTCGACAAAAATGGGGGTTGTGTGGCCATTGATCATCGACCAGAGGCTCATACACCTCACCCTACATATGTTTCCTTGCCATAGATCACATTCTTGGATTTCTGGTGGAGACCATTTCTTGGTCAAAAATCCGTAGGTGTTAGCCTTCGGTATTATTGAAAATGGTCGTTCATGGCTATTTTCGACAAAAATGGGGGTTGTGTGGCCATTGATCATCGACCAGACGCTCATACACCTCACCCCACATATGTTTCCTTGCCATAGATCACATTCTTGGATTTCTGGTGGAAACCATTTCTTGGTCAGAAATCCGTAGGTGTTAGCCTTCGGTATTATTGAAAATAGTCGTTCATGGCAATTTTTGACAAAAATGGGGGTTGTGTGGTAATACCGAAGGCTAACTCCTACGGATTTTTGACCAAGAAATGGTCTCCACCAGAAATCCAAGAATGTGATCTATGGCAAGGAAACATATGTGGGGTGAGGTGTATGAGCCTCTGGTCGACGATCAATGGCCACACACAACCCCCATTTTTTATGAAAATAGCCATGAGTGACCTTGAAAATAGCCATGAGCGACCATTTTCAATAATACTAGAGGCTAACACCTACGGATTTTTGACCAAGAAATGGTCTCCACCAGAAATCCAAGAATGTGATCTATGGCAAGGAAACATATGTGGGTTGAGGTGTATGAGCCTCTGGTCGATGATCAATGGCCACACAACCCTAATTTTTGTCGAAAATAGCCATGAACGACCATTTTCAATGACACTGACGCCTAACGCCTACGGATTTTTGACCAAGAAATGGTCTCCACCATAAATCCAAGAATGTGATCTATGGCAAGGAAACATATGTGTAGTGAGGTGTATGAGCCTCTGTTCGAAGATCAATGGCCACACAACCCCCATTTTTGTCGAAAATAGCCATGAATGACCATTTTCAAAAATACCAAAGGCTAACACATTCGGATTTTTGCCCAAGAAATGGTCTCCACCAGAAATCCAAGAATGTGATCTATGGCAAGGAAACATATGTGGGGTGAGTTGTATGAGCCTCTGGTCGATGATCAATGGCCACACAACCCCCAATTTGCCGAAAATAGCCATGAATGACCATTTTCAATAATACCGAAGGCTAACACGTACGAGTTTTTAACCAAGAAATGGTTTCCACCAGAAATCCAAGAATGTAATCTATGGCAAGGAAACATATGTGGGGTGAGGTTTATGAGTCTCTAGTCGATGATAAATGGCCACACAACCCCCATTTTTTATGAAAATAGCCATGAGCGACCTTGAAAATAGCCATGAGCGACCATTTTCAATAATATTAGAAGCTAAGACCTACGGATTTTTGACCAAGAAATGGTCTCCACTAGAAATCCAAGAATGTGATCTATGGCAAGGAAACATATGTGGGGTGAGGTGTATGAGCCTCTGGTCGATGATCAATGGCCACATAACCCCCATTTTTGTCGAAAATAGCCATGAATGACCATTTACAATAATACCGAAGGCTAACACCTACGGATTTTTGACCAAGAAATGGTCTCCACCAGAAATCCAAGAATGTGATCTATGGCAAGGAAACATATGTGGGGTGAGGTGTATGAGCCTCTGGTCGATGATCAATGGCCACACAACCCCCATTTTTGTCGAAAATAGCCATGAACGACCATTTTCAATAATATCGAAGGCTAACACCTACTGATTTTTGACCAAGAAATGGTCTCCACCAGAAATCCAAGAATGTGATCTATGACAAGGAAACATATGTGGGGTGAGGTGTATGAGCCTCTGGTCGACGATCAATGGCCACACAACCCCCATTTTGCCGAAAATAGCCATGAATGACCATTTTCAATAATACCGAAGGCTAACACGTACGAGTTTTTAACCAAGAAATGGTTTCCACCAGAAATCCAAGAATGTAATCTATGGCAAGGAAACATATGTGGGGTGAGGTGTATCAGCCTCTAGTCGATGATCAATGGCCACACAACCCCCATTTTGCCGAAAATAGCCATGAATGACCATTTTCAATAATACCGAAGGCTAACACGTACGAGTTTTTAACCAAGAAATGGTTTCCACCAGAAATCCAAGAATGTAATCTATGGCAAGTAAACATATGTGGGGTGAGGTTTATGAGCCTCTAGTCGATGATAAATGGCCACACAACCCCCATTTTTTATGAAAATAGCCATGAGCGACCTTGAAAATAGCCATGAGCGACCATTTTCAATAATACTAGAGGCTAACACCTACAGATTTTAGACCAAGAAATGGTCTCCACCAGAAATCCAAGAATGTGATCTATGGCAAGGAAACATATGTGGGGTGAGGTGTATGAGCCTCTGGTCGACGATCAATAGCCACACAACCCCCATTTTTGTCCAAAATAGCCATGAATGACCATTTACAATAATACCGAAGGCTAACACCTACGGATTTTTGACCAAGAAATGGTCTCCACCAGAAATCCAAGAATGTGATCTATGGCAAGGAAACATATGTGGGGTGAGGTGTATGAGCCTCTGGTCGATGATCAATGGCCACACAACCCCCATTTTTGTCGAAAATAGCCATGAACGACCATTTTCAATAATATCGAAGGCTAACACCTACGGATTTTTGACCAAGAAATGGTCTCCACCAGAAATCCAAGAATGTGATCTACGACAAGGAAACATATGTGGGGTGAGGTGTATGAGCCTCTGGTCGACGATCATTGGCCACACAACCCCCATTTTGCCGAAAATAGCCATGAATGACCATTTTCAATAATACCGAAGGCTAACAAGTACTAGTTTTTAACCAAGAAATGTTTTCCACCAGAAATCCAAGAATGTAATCTATGGCAAGGAAACATATGTGGGGTGAGGTTTATGAGCCTCTAGTCGATGATAAATGGCCACACATCCCCCATTTTTTATGAAAATAGCCATGAGCGACCTTGAAAATAGCCATGAGCGACCATTTTCAATAATATTAGAGGCTAAGACCTACAGATTTTTGACCTAGAAATGGTCTCCACTAGAAATCCAAGAATGTGATCTATGGCAAGGAAACATATGTGGGGTGAGGTGTATGAGCCTCTGGTCGATGATCAATGGCCACATAACCCCCATTTTTGTCGAAAATAGCCATGAATGACCATTTACAATAATACCGAAGGCTAACACCTACGGATTTTTGACCAAGAAATGGTCTCCACCAGAAATCCAAGAATGTGATCTATGGCAAGGAAACATATGTGGGGTGAGGTGTATGAGCCTCTGGTCGATGATCAATGGCCACACAACCCCCATTTTTGTCGAAAATAGCCATGAACGACCATTTTCAATAATATCGAAGGCTAACACCTACTGATTTTTGACCAAGAAATGGTCTCCACCAGAAATCCAAGAATGTGATCTATGACAAGGAAACATATGTGGGGTGAGGTGTATGAGCCTCTGGTCGACGATCAATGGCCACACAACCCCCATTTTGCCGAAAATAGCCATGAATGACCATTTTCAATAATACCGAAGGCTAACACGTACGAGTTTTTAACCAAGAAATGGTTTCCACCAGAAATCCAAGAATGTAATCTATGGCAAGGAAACATATGTGGGGTGAGGTGTATCAGCCTCTAGTCGATGATCAATGGCCACACAACCCCCATTTTGCCGAAAATAGCCATGAATGACCATTTTCAATAATACCGAAGGCTAACACGTACGAGTTTTTAACCAAGAAATGGTTTCCACCAGAAATCCAAGAATGTAATCTATGGCAAGTAAACATATGTGGGGTGAGGTTTATGAGCCTCTAGTCGATGATAAATGGCCACACAACCCCCATTTTTTATGAAAATAGCCATGAGCGACCTTGAAAATAGCCATGAGCGACCATTTTCAATAATACTAGAGGCTAACACCTACAGATTTTAGACCAAGAAATGGTCTCCACCAGAAATCCAAGAATGTGATCTATGGCAAGGAAACATATGTGGGGTGAGGTGTATGAGCCTCTGGTCGACGATCAATGGCCACACAACCCCCATTTTTGTCCAAAATAGCCATGAATGACCATTTACAATAATACCGAAGGCTAACACCTACGGATTTTTGACCAAGAAATGGTCTCCACCAGAAATCCAAGAATGTGATCTATGGCAAGGAAACATATGTGGGGTGAGGTGTATGAGCCTCTGGTCGATGATCAATGGCCACACAACCCCCATTTTTGTCGAAAATAGCCATGAACGACCATTTTCAATAATATCGAAGGCTAACACCTACGGATTTTTGACCAAGAAATGGTCTCCACCAGAAATCCAAGAATGTGATCTACGACAAGGAAACATATGTGGGGTGAGGTGTATGAGCCTCTGGTCGACGATCATTGGCCACACAACCCCCATTTTGCCGAAAATAGCCATGAATGACCATTTTCAATAATACCGAAGGCTAACAAGTACTAGTTTTTAACCAAGAAATGTTTTCCACCAGAAATCCAAGAATGTAATCTATGGCAAGGAAACATATGTGGGGTGAGGTTTATGAGCCTCTAGTCGATGATAAATGGCCACACATCCCCCATTTTTTATGAAAATAGCCATGAGCGACCTTGAAAATAGCCATGAGCGACCATTTTCAATAATATTAGAGGCTAAGACCTACGGATTTTTGACCTAGAAATGGTCTCCACCAGAAATCCAAGAATGTGATCTATGGCAAGGAAACATATGTGGGGTGAGGTGTATGAGCCTCTGGTCGATGATCAATGGCCACACAACCCCCATTTTTGTCGAAAATAGCCATGAATGGCCATTTACAATAATACCGAAGGCTAACACCTACGGATTTTTGACCAAGAAATGGTCTCCACCAGAAATCCAAGAATGTGATCTATGGCAAGGAAACATATGTGGGGGGAGGTGTATGAGCCTCTGGTCGATGATCAATGGCCACACAACCCCCATTTTTGTCGAAAATAGCCATGAACGACCATTTTCAATAATATCGAAGGCTAACACCTACGGATTTTTGACCAAGAAATGGTCTCCACCAGAAATCCAAGAATGTAATCTATGGCAAGGAAACATATGTGGGGTGAGGTTTATGAGCCTCTAGTCGATGATAAATGGCCACACAACCCCCATTTTTTATGAAAATAGCCATGAGCGACCTTGAAAATAGCCATGAGCGACCATTTTCAATAATACTAGAGGCTAACACCTACGGATTTTAGACCAAGAAATGGTCTCCACCAGAAATCCAAGAATGTGATCTATGGCAAGGAAACATATGTGGGGTGAGGTGTATGAGCGTCTGGTCGATGATCAATGGCCATTGATCATCGACCAGAGGCTCATACCACACAACCCCCATTTTCCCGAAAATAGCCATGAACGACAATTTTCAATAATACCGAAGGCTAACACCTACGGATTTTTGACCAAGAAATGGTCTCCACCAGAAATCCAAGAATGTGATCTATGGCAAGGAAACATATGTGGGGTGAGGTGTATGAGCCTCTAGTCGATGATCAATGGCCACACAACCCCCATTTTTGTCGAAAATAGCCATGAATGACCATTTTCAAAAATACCAAAGGCTAACACGTACGGATTTTTGACCAAGAAATGGTCTCCACCAGAAATCCAAGAATGTGATCTATGGCAAGGAAACATATGTGGGGTGAGGTGTACGAGCCTCTGGTCGATGATCAATGGCCACACAACCCCCATTTTGCCGAAAATAGCCATGAACGACCATTTTCAATAATACCGAAGGCTAACACGTACGAGTTTTTAACCAAGAAATGGTCTCCACCAGAAATCCAAGAATGTGATCTATGGCAAGGAAACATATGTGGGGTGAGGTTTATGAGCCTCTAGTCGATGATAAATGGCCACACAACCCCCATTTTTTATGAAAATAGCCATGAGCGACCATTTCCAATAATACTAGAGGCTAAGACCTACGGATTTTAGACAAAGAAATGGTCTCCACCAGAAATCCAAGAATGTGATCTATGGCAAGGAAACATATGTGGGGTGAGGTGTATGAGCGTCTGGTCGATGATCAATGGCCACACAACCCCCATTTTTGTCGAAAATAGCCATTAACGACCATTTTCAATAATACCGAAGGCTAACACCTACGGATTTTTGACCAAGAAATGGTCTCCACCAGAAATCCAAGAATGTGATCTATGGCAAGGAAACATATGTGGGGTGAGGTGTATGAGCCTCTAGTCGATGATCAATGGCCACACAACCCCCATTTTGCCGAAAATAGCCATGAATGACCATTTTCAATAATACCGAAGGCTAACACGTACGAGTTTTTAACCAAGAAATGGTTTCCACCAGAAATCCAAGAATGTAATCTATGGCAAGGAAACATATGTGGGGTGAGGTTTATGAGCCTCTAGTCGATGATAAATGGCCACACAACCCCCATTTTTTATGAAAATAGCCATGAGCGACCTTGAAAATTGCCATGAGCGACCATTTTCAATAATACTAGAGGCTAACACCTATGGATTTTAGACCAAGAAATGGTCTCCACCAGAAATCCAAGAATGTGATCTATGGCAAGGAAACATATGTGGGGTGAGGTGTATGAGCGTCTGGTCGATGATCAATGGCCACACAACCCCCATTTTTGTCGAAAATAGCCATGAACGACCATTTTCAATAATACCGAAGGCTAACACCTACGGATTTTTGACCAAGAAATGGTCTCCACCAGAAATCCAAGAATGTGATCTATGGCAAGGAAACATATGTGGGGTGAGGTGTATGAGCCTCTAGTCGATGATCAATGGCCACACAACCCCCATTTTTGTCGAAAATAGCCATGAATGACCATTTTCAAAAATACCAAAGGCTAACACGTACGGATTTTTGACCAAGAAATGGTCTCCACCAGAAATCCAAGAATGTGATCTATGGCAAGGAAACATATGTGGGGTGAGGTGTACGAGCCTCTGGTCGATGATCAATGGCCACACAACCCCCATTTTTTTATGAAAATAGCCATGAGCGACCATTTTCAATAATATTAGAGGCTAAGACCTACGGATTTTTGACCAAGAAATGGTCTCCACCAGAAATCCTAGAATGTGATCTATGGCAAGGAAACATATGTGGGGTGAGGTGTATGAGCCTCTAGTCGATGATAAATGGCCACACAACCCCCATTTTTTATGAAAATAGCCATGAGCGACCTTGAAAATAGCCATGAGCGACCATTTTCAATAATACTAGAGGCTAACACCTACGGATTTTAGACCAAGAAATGGTCTCCACCAGAAATCCAAGAATGTGATCTATGGCAAGGAAACATATGTGGGGTGAGGTGTATGAGCCTCTAGTCGATGATAAATGGCCACACAACCCCCATTTTTTATGAAAATAGCCATGAGCGACCTTGAAAATAGCCATGAGCGACCATTTTCAATAATACTAGAGGCTAACACCTACGGATTTTAGACCAAGAAATGGTCTCCACCAGAATTCCAAGAATGTGATCTATGGTAAGGAAACATATGTGGGGTGAGGTGTACGAGCCTCTTGTCGATGATCAATGGCCACACAACCCCCATTTTTATGAAAATAGCCATGAGCGACCATTTTCAATAATACTAGAGGCTAACACCTACGGATTTTAGACCAAGAAATGGTCTCCACCAGAAATCCAAGAATGTGATCTATGGCAAGGAAACATATGTGGGGTGAGGTGTATGAGCGTCTGGTCGATGATCAATGGCCACACAACCCCCATTTTGCCGAAAATAGCCATGAACGACCATTTTCAATAATACCGAAGGCTAACACGTACGAGTTTTTGACCAAGAAATGGTCTCCACCAGAAATCCAAGAATGTGATCTATGGCAAGGAAACATATGTGGGGTGAGGTGTATGAGCCTCTGGTCGACGATCAATGGCCACACAACCCCCATTTTTGTCGAAAATAGCCATGAATGACCATTTACAATAATACCGAAGGCTAACACCTACGGATTTTTGACCAAGAACTGGTCTCCACCAGAAATCCATAAATGTGATCTATGGCAAGGAAACATATGTGGGGTGAGGTGTATGAGCCTCTGGTCGATGATCAATGGCCACACAACCCCCATTTTTGTCGAAAATAGCCATGAACGACCATTTTCAATAATATCGAAGGCTAACACCTACGGATTTTTGACCAAGAAATGGTCTCCACCAGAAATCCAAGAATGTGATCTATGGCAAGGAAACATATGTGGGGTGAGGTGTATGAGCCTCTGGTCGATGATCAAT
Source organism: Zea mays (assembly GCF_902167145.1). Lineage (NCBI taxonomy): Eukaryota > Viridiplantae > Streptophyta > Magnoliopsida > Poales > Poaceae > Zea > Zea mays. The sequence continues at coordinate 88,675 of NW_023366747.1, read as the reverse complement.
GGCCACACAACCCCCATTTTTGTCGAAAATAGCCATGAACGACCATTTTCAATAATACCGAAGGCTAACACGTATGGATTTTCGACCAAGAAATGGTCTCCACCAGAAATCCGATAATGTGATCTATGGCAAGGAAACATATGTGAGGTGAGGTGTACGAGCCTCTGGTCGATGATCAATGGCCACACAACCCCCATTTTTGTCAAAAATAGCCATGAACGACCATTTTCAATAATACCGAAGGCTAACACCTACGGATTTTTGACCAAGAAATGGTCTCCACCATAAATCCAAGAATGTGATGTATGGCAAGGAAACATATGTGCAGTGAGGTGTATGAGCCTCTGGTCGATGATCAATGGCCACACAACCCCCATTTTGTCAAAAATAGCCATGAACGACCATTAGCCTTTGGTATTTTTGAAAATGGTCGTTCATGGCTATTTTCGACAAAAATGGGGGTTGTGTGGCCATTGATCATCAACTAGAGGCTCATACACCTCACCCCACATATGTTTCCTTGCCATAGATCACATTCTTGGATTTCTGGTGAGACCATTTCTTGGTCAAAAATCCGTAGGTGTTAGCCTTCGGTATTATTGAAAATGGTCGTTCATGGCTATTTTCGACAAAAATGGGGGTTGTGTGGCCATTGATCATCGACCAGACGCTCATACACCTCACCCCACATATGTTTCCTTGCCATAGATCACATTCTTGGATTTCTGGTGGAGACCATTTCTTGGTTAAAAACTCGTACGTGTTAGCCTTCGGTATTATTGAAAATGGTCGTTCATGGCTATTTTCGACAAAAATTAGGGTTGTGTGGCCATTGATCGTCGACCAGAGGCTCATACACCTCACCCCACATATGTTTCCTTGCCATAGATCACATTCTTGGATTTCTGGTGGAGACCATTTCTTGGTCAAAAATCCGTAGGTGTTAGCCTTCGATATTATTGAAAATGGTCGTTCATGGCTATTTTCGACAAAAATGGGGGTTGTGTGGCCATTGATCATCGACCAGAGGCTCATACACCTCACCCCACATATGTTTCCTTGCCATAGATCACATTCTTGGATTTCTGGTGGAGACCATTTCTTGGTCAAAAATCCGTAGGTGTTAGCCTTCGGTATTATTGAAAATGGTCGTTCATGGCTATTTTCGACAAAAATGGGGGTTGTGTGGCCATTGATCATCGACCAGACGCTCATACACCTCACCCCACATATGTTTCCTTGCCATAGATCACATTCTTGGATTTCTGGTGGAGACCATTTCTTGGTCTAAAATCCGTAGGTGTTAGCCTCTAGTATTATTGAAAATGGTCGCTCATGGCTATTTTCAAGGTCGCTCATGGCTATTTTCATAAAAAATGGGGGTTGTGTGGCCATTTATCATCGACTAGAGGCTCATAAACCTCACCCGACATATGTTTCCTTGCCATAGATTACATTCTTGGATTTCTGGTGGAAACCATTTCTTGGTTAAAAACTCGTACGTGTTAGCCTTCGGTATTATTGAAAATGGTCATTCATGGCTATTTTCGGCAAAATGGGGGTTGTGTGGCCATTGATCGTCGACCAGAGGCTCATACACCTCACCCCACATATGTTTCCTTGTCGTAAATCACATTCTTGGATTTCTGGTGGAGACCATTTCTTGGTCAAAAATCCGTAGGTGTTAGCCTTCGATATTATTGAAAATGGTCGTTCATGGCTATTTTCGACAAAAAATTGGGTTGTGTGGCCATTGATCATCGACCAGAGGCTCATACACCTCACCCCACATATGTTTCCTTGCCATAGATCACATTCTTGGATTTCTGGTGGAAACCATTTCTTGGTCAAAAATCCGTAGGTGTTAGCCTTCGGTATTATTGAAAATGGTCGTTCATGGCTATTTTCGGCAAAATGGGGGTTGTGTGGCCATTGATCATCGACCAGAGGCTCGTACACCTCACCCCACATATGTTTCCTTGCCATAGATCACATTCTTGGATTTCTGGTGGAGACCATTTCTTGGTCAAAAATCCGTAGGTGTTAGCCTTCGGTATTATTGAAAATGGTCATTCATGGCTATTTTCGACAAAAATGGGGGTTGTGTGGCCATTGATCATCGACCAGAGGCTCATACACCTCACCCCACATATGTTTCCTTGCCATAGATCACATTCTTGGATTTCTGGTGGAGACCATTTCTTGGTCAAAAATCCGTAGGTGTTAGCCTTCGATATTATTGAAAATGGTCGTTCATGGCTATTTTCGACAAAAATGGGGGTTGTGTGGCCATTGATCATCGACCAGAGGCTCATACACCTCACCCCACATATGTTTCCTTGCCATAGATTACATTCTTGGATTTCTGGTGGAGACCATTTCTTGGTCTAAAATCCGTAGGTGTTAGCCTCTAGTATTATTGAAAATGGTCGCTCATGGCTATTTTCATAAAAAATGGGGGTTGTGTGGCCATTGATCATCGACCAGAGGCTCGTACACCTCACCCCACATATGTTTCCTTGCCATAGATTACATTCTTGGATTTCTGGTGGAAACCATTTCTTGGTTAAAAACTCGTACGTGTTAGCCTTCGGTATTATTGAAAATGGTCATTCATGGCTATTTTCAGCAAAATGGGGGTTGTGTGGCCATTGATCATCGACCAGAGGCTCATACACCTCACCCCACATATGTTTCCTTGCCATAGATCACATTCTTGGATTTCTGGTGGAGACCATTTCTTGGTCAAAAATCCGTAGGTCTTAGCCTCTAGTATTATTGAAAATGGTCGCTCATGGCTATTTTCATAAACAATGGGGGTTGTGTGGCCATTTATCATCGACTAGAGGCTCATAAACCTCACCCCACATATGTTTCCTTGCCATGGATCACATTCTTGGATTTCTGGTGGAGACCATTTCTTGGTTAAAAACTCGTACGTGTTAGCCTTCGGTATTATTGAAAATGGTCGTTCATTGCTATTTTCGACAAAAATTAGGGTTCTGTGGCCATTGATCGTCGACCAGAGGCTCATACACCTCACCCCACATATGTTTCCTTGCCATAGATCACATTCTTGGATTTCTGGTGGAGACCATTTCTTGGTCAAAAATCCGTAGGTGTTAGCCTTCGATATTATTGAAAATGGTCGTTCATGGCTATTTTCGACAAAAATGGGGGTTGTGTGGCCATTGATCATCGACCAGAGGCTCATACACCTCACCCCACATATGTTTCCTTGCCATAGATCACATTCTTGGATTTCTGGTGGAGACCATTTCTTGGTCAAAAATCCGTAGGTGTTAGCCTTCGGTATTATTGAAAATGGTCGTTCATGGCTATTTTCGACAAAAATGGGGGTTGTGTGGCCATTGATCATCGACCAGACGCTCATACACCTCACCCCACATATGTTTCCTTGCCATAGATCACATTCTTGGATTTCTGGTGGAGACCATTTCTTGGTCTAAAATCCGTAGGTGTTAGCCTCTAGTATTATTGAAAATGGTCGCTCATGGCTATTTTCAAGGTCGCTCATGGCTATTTTCATAAAAAATGGGGGTTGTGTGGCCATTTATCATCGACTAGAGGCTCATAAACCTCACCCCACATATGTTTCCTTGCCATAGATTACATTCTTGGATTTCTTGTGGAAACCATTTCTTGGTTAAAAACTCGTACGTGTTAGCCTTCGGTATTATTGAAAATGGTCATTCATGGCTATTTTCAGCAAAATGGGGGTTATGTGGCCATTGATCGTCGACCAGAGGCTCATACACCTAACCCCACATATGTTTCCTTGTCGTAGATCACATTCTTGGATTTCTGATGGAGACCATTTCTTGGTCAAAAATCCGTAGGTGTTAGCCTTCGATATTATTGAAAATGGTCGTTCATGGCTATTTTCGACAAAAATTTGGGTTGTGTGGCCATTGATCATCGACCAGAGGCTCATACACCTCACCCCACATATGTTTCCTTGCCACAGATCACATTCTTGGATTTATGGTGGAAACCATTTCTTGGTCAAAAATCCGTAGGTGTTAGCCTTCGGTATTATTGAAAATGGTCGTTCATGGCTATTTTCGGCAAAATGGGGGTTGTGTGGCCATTGATCATCGACCAGAGGCTCGTACACCTCACCCCACATATGTTTCCTTGCCATAGATCACATTCTTGGATTTCTGTTGGAGACCATTTCTTGGTCAAAAATCCGTAGGTGTTAGCCTTCGGTATTATTGAAAATGGTCATTCATGGCTATTTTCGACAAAAATGGGGGTTGTGTGGCCATTGATCATCGACCAGAGGCTCATACACCTCACCCCACATATGTTTCCTTGCCATAGATCACATTCTTGGATTTCTGGTGGAGACCATTTCTTGGTCAAAAATCCGTAGGTGTTAGCCTTCGATATTATTGAAAATGGTCGTTCATGGCTATTTTCGACAAAAATGGGGGTTGTGTGGCCATTGATCATCGACCAGAGGCTCATACACCTCACCCCACATATGTTTCCTTGCCATAGATTACATTCTTGGATTTCTGGTGGAGACCATTTCTTGGTCTAAAATCCGTAGGTGTTAGCCTCTAGTATTATTGAAAATGGTCGCTCATGGCTATTTTCATAAAAAATGGGGGTTGTGTGGCCATTGATCATCGACCAGAGGCTCGTACACCTCACCCCACATATGTTTCCTTGCCATAGATTACATTCTTGGATTTCTGGTGGAAACCATTTCTTGGTTAAAAACTCGTACGTGTTAGCCTTCGGTATTATTGAAAATGGTCATTCATGGCTATTTTCGGCAAAATGGGGGTTGTGTGGCCATTGATCATCGACCAGAGGCTCATACACCTCACCCCACATATGTTTCCTTGCCATAGATCACATTCTTGGATTTCTGGTGGAGACCATTTCTTGGTCAAAAATCCGTAGGTCTTAGCCTCTAGTATTATTGAAAATGGTCGCTCATGGCTATTTTCATAAACAATGGGGGTTGTGTGGCCATTTATCATCGACTAGAGGCTCATAAACCTCACCCCACATATGTTTCCTTGCCATGGATCACATTCTTGGATTTCTGGTGGAGACCATTTCTTGGTTAAAAACTCGTACGTGTTAGCCTTCAGTATTATTGAAAATGGTCGTTCATTGCTATTTTCGACAAAAATTAGGGTTCTGTGGCCATTGATCGTCGACCAGAGGCTCATACACCTCACCCCACATATGTTTCCTTGCTATAGATCACATTCTTGGATTTCTGGTGGAGACCATTTCTTGGTCAAAAATCCGTAGGTGTTAGCCTTCGATATTATTGAAAATGGTCGTTCATGGCTATTTTCGACAAAAATGGGGGTTGTGTGGCCATTGATCATCGACCAGAGGCTCATACACCTCACCCCACATATGTTTCCTTGCCATAGATCACATTCTTGGATTTCTGGTGGAGACCATTTCTTGGTCAAAAATCCGTAGGTGTTAGCCTTCGGTATTATTGAAAATGGTCGTTCATGGCTATTTTCGACAAAAATGGGGGTTGTGTGGCCATTGATCATCGACCAGACGCTCATACACCTCACCCCACATATGTTTCCTTGCCATAGATCACATTCTTGGATTTCTGGTGGAGACCATTTCTTGGTCTAAAATCCGTAGGTGTTAGCCTCTAGTATTATTGAAAATGGTCGCTCATGGCTATTTTCAAGGTCGCTCATGGCTATTTTCATAAAAAATGGGGGTTGTGTGGCCATTTATCATCGACTAGAGGCTCATAAACCTCACCCCACATATGTTTCCTTGCCATAGATTACATTCTTGGATTTCTGGTGGAAACCATTTCTTGGTTAAAAACTCGTACGTGTTAGCCTTCGGTATTATTGAAAATGGTCATTCATGGCTATTTTCAGCAAAATGGGGGTTGTGTGGCCATTGATCGTCGACCAGAGGCTCATACACCTAACCCCACATATGTTTCCTTGTCGTAGATCACATTCTTGGATTTCTGATGGAGACCATTTCTTGGTCAAAAATCCGTAGGTGTTAGCCTTCGATATTATTGAAAATGGTCGTTCATGGCTATTTTCGACAAAAATTTGGGTTGTGTGGCCATTGATCATCGACCAGAGGCTCATACACCTCACCCCACATATGTTTCCTTGCCACAGATCACATTCTTGGATTTATGGTGGAAACCATTTCTTGGTCAAAAATCCGTAGGTGTTAGCCTTCGGTATTATTGAAAATGGTCGTTCATGGCTATTTTCGGCAAAATGGGGGTTGTGTGGCCATTGATCATCGACCAGAGGCTCGTACACCTCACCCCACATATGTTTCCTTGCCATAGATCACATTCTTGGATTTCTGGTGGAGACCATTTCTTGGTCAAAAATCCGTAGGTGTTAGCCTTCGGTATTATTGAAAATGGTCATTCATGGCTATTTTCGACAAAAATGGGGGTTGTGTGGCCATTGATCATCGACCAGAGGCTCATACACCTCACCCCACATATGTTTCCTTGCCATAGATCACATTCTTGGATTTCTGGTGGAGACCATTTCTTGGTCAAAAATCCGTAGGTGTTAGCCTTCGATATTATTGAAAATGGTCGTTCATGGCTATTTTCGACAAAAATGGGGGTTGTGTGGCCATTGATCATCGACCAGAGGCTCATACACCTCACCCCACATATGTTTCCTTGCCATAGATTACATTCTTGGATTTCTGGTGGAGACCATTTCTTGGTCTAAAATCCGTAGGTGTTAGCCTCTAGTATTATTGAAAATGGTCGCTCATGGCTATTTTCATAAAAAATGGGGGTTGTGTGGCCATTGATCATCGACCAGAGGCTCGTACACCTCACCCCACATATGTTTCCTTGCCATAGATTACATTCTTGGATTTCTGGTGGAAACCATTTCTTGGTTAAAAACTCGTACGTGTTAGCCTTCGGTATTATTGAAAATGGTCATTCATGGCTATTTTCAGCAAAATGGGGGTTGTGTGGCCATTGATCATCGACCAGAGGCTCATACACCTCACCCCACATATGTTTCCTTGCCATAGATCACATTCTTGGATTTCTGGTGGAGACCATTTCTTGGTCGAAAATCCGTAGGTCTTAGCCTCTAGTATTATTGAAAATGGTCGCTCATGGCTATTTTCATAAAAAATGGGGGTTGTGTGGCCATTTATCATTGACTAGAGGCTCATAAACCTCACCCCACATATGTTTCCTTGCCATAGATCACATTCTTGGATTTCTGGTGGAGACCATTTCTTGGTTAAAAACTCGTACGTGTTAGCCTTCGGTATTATTGAAAATGGTCGTTCATGGCTATTTTCGGCAAAATGGGGGTTGTGTGGCCATTGATCATCGACCAGAGGCTCGTACACCTCACCCCACATATGTTTCCTTGCCATAGATCACATTCTTGGATTTCTGGTGGAGACCATTTCTTGGTAAAAGATCCGTACGTGTTAGCCTTTGGTATTTTTGAAAATCGTCATTCATGGCTATTTTCGACAAAAATGGGGGTTGTGTGGCCATTGATCATCGACTAGAGGCTCATACACCTCACCCCACATATGTTTCCTTGCCATAGATCACATTCTTGGATTTCTTGTGGAGACCATTTCTTGGTCAAAAATCTGTAGGTGTTAGCCTTCGTTATTATTGAAAATGGTCGTTCATGGCTATTTTCGACAAAAATGGGGGTTGTGTGGCCATTGATCATCGACCAGAGGCTCATACACCTCACCCCACATATGTTTCCTTGTCGTAGATCACATTCTTGGATTTCTGGTGGAGACCATTTCTTGGTCAAAAATCCGTAGGTGTTAGCCTCTAGTATTATTGAAAATGGTCGCTCATGGCTATTTTCAAGGTCGCTCATGGCTATTTTCATAAAAAATGGGTGTTGTGTGGCCATTTATCATCGATTAGAGGCTCATAAACCTCACCCCACATATGTTTCCTTGTCGTAGATCACATTCTTGGATTTCTGGTGGAGACCATTTCTTGGTCAAAAATCCGTAGGTCTTAGCCTCTAGTATTATTGAAAATGGTCGCTCATGGCTATTTTCAAGGTCGCTCATGGCTATTTTCATAAAAAATGGGGGTTGTGTGGCCATTGATCGTCGACCAGAGGCTCATACACCTCACCCCACATATGTTTCCTTGCCATAGATCACATTCTTGGATTTCTGGTGGAGACCATTTTTGGTTAAAAATCCGTACGTGTTAGCCTTTGGTATTTTTGAAAATGGTCATTCATGGCTATTTTCATAAAAATGGGGGTTGTGTGGCCATTGATCATCGACCAGAGGCTCATACACCTCACCCCACATATGTTTCCTTGTCGTAGATCACATTCTTGGATTTCTGGTGGAGACCATTTCTTGGTCAAAAATCCGTAGGTGTTAGCCTTCGATATTATTGAAAATGGTCGTTCATGGCTATTTTCGACAAAAATGGGGGTTGTGTGGCCATTGATCATCGAACAGAGGCTCATACACCTCACCCCACATATGTTTCCTTGCCATAGATCACATTCTTGGATTTCTGGTGGAGACCATTTCTTGGTCAAAAATCCGTAGGTCTTAGCCTTCGGTATTATTGAAAATGGTCATTCATGGCTATTTTCGGCAAAATGGGGGTTGTGTGGCCATTGATCGTCGACTAGAGGCTCATACACCTCACCCCACATATGTTTCCTTGCCATAGATCACATTCTTGGATTACTGGTGGAGACCATTTCTTGGTTAAAAATCCGTACGTGTTAGCCTTTGGTATTTTTGAAAATGGTCATTCATGGATATTTTCATAAAAAATGGGGGTTGTGTGGCCATTGATCATCGACCAGAGGCTCATACACCTCACCCCACATATGTTTCCTTGTCGTAGATCACATTCTTGGATTTCTGGTGGAGGCCATTTCTTGGTCAAAAATCCGTAGGTGTTAGCCTTCGGTATTATTGAAAATGGTCGTTCATGGCTATTTTCGACAAAAATGGGGGTTGTGTGCCATTGATCATCGACCAGAGGCTCATACACCTCACCCCACATATGTTTCCTTGCCATATATCACATTCTTGGATTTCTGGTGGAGACCATTTCTTGGTCAAAAATCCGTAGGTCTTAGCCTTCGGTATTATTGAAAATGGTCATTCATGGCTATTTTCGGCAAAATGGGGGTTGTGTGGCCATTGATCGTCGACCAGAGGCTCATACACCTCACCCCACATATGTTTCCTTGCCATAGATCACATTCTTGGATTTCTGGTGGAGACCATTTCTTGGTTAAAAATCCGTACGTGTTATCCTTTGGTATTTTTGAAAATGGTCATTCATGGCTATTTTCGACAAAAATGGGGGTTGTGTGGCCATTGATCATCGACTAGAGGCTCATACACCTCACCCCACATATGTTTCCTTGCCATAGATCACATTCTTGGATTTCTGGTGGAGACCATTTCTTGGTCAAAAATCCGTAGGTGTTAGCCCTCGGTATTATTGAAAATGGTCGTTCATGGCTATTTTCGACAAAAATGGGGGTTGTGTGGCCATTGATCATCGACCAGACGCTCATACACCTCACCCCACATAGGTTTCCTTGACATAGATCACATTCTTGGATTTCTGGTGGAGACCATTTCTTGGTCTAAAATTCGTAGGTGTTAGCCTCTAGTATTATTGAAAATGGTCGTCGACCAGAGGCTCATACACCTCACCCCACATATGTTTCCTTGCCATAGATCACATTCTTGGATTTCTGGTGGAGACCATTTCTTGGTCAAAAATCCATAGGTGTTAGCCTTCAGTGTCATTGAAAATAGTCATTCATGGCTATTTTCGACAAAAATGGGGGTTGTGTGGCCATTGATCATCGACCAGAGGCTCATACACCTCACCCCACATATGTTTCCTTGCCATAGATCACATTCTTGGATTTCTGGTGGAGACCATTTCTTGGTCAAAAATCCGTACGTGTTAGCCTCTAGTATTATTGAAAATGGTCGCTCATGGCTATTTTCAAGGTCGCTCATGGCTATTTTCATAAAAAATAGGGGTTGTGTGGCCATTGATCATCGACCAGAGGCTCATACACCTCACCCCACATATGTTTCCTTGCCATAGATCACATTCTTGGATTTCTGGTGGAAACCATTTCTTGGTCAAAAATCCGTAGGTGTTAGCCTTCGTTATTATTGTAAATGGTCATTCATGGCTATTTTCGACAAAAATGGGGGTTGTGTGGCCATTGATCATCGACCAGACGCTCATACACCTCACCCCACATATGTTTCCTTGTCGTAGATCACATTCTTGGATTTCTGGTGGAGACCATTTCTTGGTCAAAAATCCGTAGGTGTTAGCCTTCGGTATTATTGAAAATGGTCGTTCATGACTATTTTCGACAAAAATGGGGGTTGTGTGGCCATTGATCATCGACCAGAGGCTCGTACACCTCACCCCACATATGTTTCCTTGCCATAGATCACATTCTTGGATTTCTGGTGGAGACCATTTCTTGGTCAAAAACTCGTACGTGTTAGCCTTCGGTATTATTGAAAATGGTCGTTCATGGCTATTTTCGACAAAAATGGGGGTTGTGTTGCCATTGATCATCGACCAGAGGCTCGTACACTTCACCTCACATATGTTTTCTTGCCATAGATCATAATCTTGGATTTCTCGTGGAGACCATTTGTTGGTCAAAAATTCATAGGTGTTAGCCTTCAGTGTCATTGAAAATGGTCATTCGTGGCTATTTTCGACAAAAAATGGGGGTTGTGTCGCCATTGATCATCGACCAGAGGATCATACACTTCACCCCACATAAGTTTCCTTGCCATATATCACATTCTTGGATTTCTGGTGGAGACCATTTCTTGGTCAAAAATCCGTAGGTGTTAGCCTTCGGTATTATTGAAAATGGTCGTTCATGGCTACTTTCGACAAAAATGAGGGTTGTGTGGCAATTGATAATCGACCAAAGGCTCATACACCTCACCCACATGTGTTTCCTTGCCATAGACCACATTCTTGGATTTCTGGTGGTGACCATTTCTTGGTCAAAAATCCGTAGGTGTTAGCCTTCGGTATTATTGAAAATAGTCGTTCATGGCTATTTTCGACAAAAAGGGGGTTGTGTGGCCATTTAACATCGACCAGAGGCTCGTACACCTCACCCCACATATGTTTAATTGCCATAGATCACAATCTTGGATTTCTCGTGGAGACCATTTCTTGGTCAAAAATCCGTACGTGTTAGCCTTCGGTATTATTGAAAATGGTCGTTCATGGCTGTTTTCGACAAAAATGGGGGTTGTGTGGCCATTGATCATCGACCAGAGGATCATACACCTCACCCCACATACGTTTCCTTGCCATAGAGCACACTCTTGGATTTCTGGTGGAGACCATTTCTTGGGCAAAATCCATACGTGTTAGCCTTCAGTATTATTGAAAATGGTCGTTGATCACTATTTTCGACAAAAAATGGGGGTTGTGTGGCCACTGATCATCGACCAAAGGCTCGTACACCTCACCCTAATATGTTTCCTTGCCATAGATCATATTCTTGGATTTCTGGTGGAGACGATTTCTTGGTCAAAAATCCGTAGGTGTTAGCCTTCGGAAGTATTGAAAATGGTCGTTCATGGCTATTTTCGACAAAAATGGGGGTTGTGTGGCCATTGATCATCGATCTGAGGCTCGTACACCTCACCCCACATATGTTTCCTTGCCATAGATCACATTCTTGGATTTCTGGTGGAGATCTTCTCTTGGTCAGAAATCCGTAGTTGTTAGCCTTCGGTATTATTGTAAATGGTCGTTCATGGCTATTTTCGACACAAATGGGGTTGTGTGGCCATTGATCTTCGACCAGAGGCTCATACACCTCACCCCACGTATGTTTTCTTGCCATAGATCACATTCTTGGATTTTTGGTGGAGACCATTTCTTGGTCAAAAATCCATACGTGTTAGCCTTCAGTATTATTGAAAATGGTCGTTGATCACTATTTTCGACAAAAATGGGGGTTGTGTGGCCATTTATCATTGACTAGAGGCTCGTACACTTCACCCCACATACGTTTTCTTGCTATAGATCACATTCTTGGATTTCTGGTGGAGACCATTTCTTGGTCAAAAATCCGTAGGTGTTAGCCTTCGGTATTATTGAAAATGGTCGTTCATAGCTATTTTCGACAAAAATGGGGGTTGTGTGGCCATTGATCATCGACCAAAGGCTCATACACCTCACCCCACATATGTTTCTTTGCCATAGACCACATTCTTGGATTTCTGGTGGAGACCATTTCTAGTCAAAAATCCATAGGTGTTAGCCATTAGTGTCATTGAAAATTGCTGCTCCTGGCTATTTTCGACAAAAATGGGGTTGTGTGACCATTGATCATCGACCAGAGGCTCATACACCTCACCCCACATATGTTTCCTTGCCATAGATCACATTCTTGGATTTCTGGTGGAGACCATTTCTTGGTCAAAAATCTGTAGGTGTTAGCCTTCGGTATTATTGAAAATGGTCGTTCATGGCTATTTTCATAAAAAATGGGGGTTGTGTGGCCATTTATCATCGACCAGAGGCTCATACACCTCACCCCACATATGTTTCCTTGCCATAGATTACATTCTTGGATTTCTGGTGGAAACCATTTCTTGGTTAAAAACTCGTACGTGTTAGCCTTCGATATTATTGAAAATGGTCGTTCATGGCTATTTTCGACAAAAATGGGGGTTGTGTGGCCATTGATCATCGACCAGAGGCTCTGTTGGGGACTTGTTCTCAAATGCTAAGAATTAAGAACAAGGCAACACAAAAAATGTTAAATGTTAAGGTCCTTCGTCCTCCATGACGATATATCCCTTCGGGATATAAAGCATCTCGGACGAAGGTTACGAAGGACATACCTTCGTAAGCATAACAACGAAGAATGAAGCATTCACATAAATCATAGAATATGAAATAAACATTTAAATATTGTCATAGAATTATCTCTACTTGTATTAATGAATATAAATGACTTTGAATTACAAATGTACCTTCGGTCCTGCGGAAGGCAAAAGTACAAGCGTGATGCGAAAGCAAATGACAGGTTCACGTGAACAGTACAGAGGTACTGTTCATCTATTTATAGGCACAGGTCGCAGCCTGTGACAAATTACAATTATGCCCCTTGCGAAAGTTTACAGCATTGACTCAGACCTATATGTATAAAAAGGTCATTCTATCGCTATGTCGGTTTAAAACGCCGAAGCTCCATGAAAAGGGACCTTCGGCCATCTCTTGGAGACGACTTCAGCCGAAGCTGCTTCTTCGTGTGAGACCTTCGGCGCACCGAAGCACGACCCCAACAGTAGCCCCTTTCGCGGTGCTAGATCGTTCTTCGTAACGAGCTTGACCCGTGAAAAAAGCCTCTTCAGCTTCGGGAAGCCGAAGGTCCAAAAAACACCTTCCCTGAGCTCGTTGCGGAGAAACGATCCGACTTCCGAGCGCGTGTCGGTCCCACCTTGCAGAGTTACTGTTTGATCCTTGCGGTCCACTGCGCAGCGGGTACAAGTTACTGCGCGCCTGGTGTAACAATTCCGCCGCTTCGCCTTCTTACCTGCAGCACTATATAAACTGACAAGTAGTTGTGAAGTTACCACAGCATTCATTGCTATTTGCACTGTTCTGCTGCCGAAATTTTCCATCATAGCCGAAGCTTAAGTCCCAAAATCGAACGAAGGTGCTTCTCAACGTCCGCTTCGTCAGAAAGAAGAGCTTCGGAGAAAAGAAAAAAGGAAAAAGTTTTTGACTTCCCAAACTTAGAATCAAATGGCGAGAATACGATCTACTGCCAAAGTTGTACGTGAGGGAGACGAAGCCGAAGGTTCAGACACTGTGCCCATCTCCGAAGCAATGCAGCGTTCCGGTCTACTGACTACAGAAGAAATGCCTGCTGCTGAAGCAGGCCCAACAACTGCCGAAGGAGAAGAAAACATTGAAGGGACTGACTCCGAAGATGACTATCACCTTGCTACGCCCAGCAAGCCCAGTCACCTGGATTTTGGGAAATCAACTGTTTCAAAAGCTGACCTTTCGAAGATGGTGAAAGCAGGTTATTTCAATGAGGACCAGAAGAAGCTACTCCGCTTCGGGGAAGAAGAAACCACCCCGAAGCCAAGGAAGGATGAGATTGTTATTTTCAAGAGTTTTTTAAAAGCCGGGCTTAGATTCCCTCTCCACGGTATTGTTGCGGAGATACTAAGGAGGTTTGGTATCTACTTTCATCAATTGACTCCTAACGCCATCGTTAGGCTCAATGTTTATATCTGGGCCCTCCGAAGCCAAGCTGTGGAACCATTTGCTGACAGCTTCTGCCGAGCTCACGAATTACATTACCAAACAAAGGCCAGAAAAGATGGGCTACATGATAATTTCGGTTGCTATAATTTTGCCTACCGGAAGACAACAAAGTGTCATGTCATCAGCTACCGAAGCAAATGGCCAGCAGGTTGGAAATCTGAGTGGTTTTATGTAAAAGTCGATGAAGACAAAGAAAAATTGGTACAAAGCCCTCTGGAGTTAATCTTCGGAGAGACAAGGCCACAATGCCACATTGGCGACCTAAAAGGTCCCACCTGGGCTGCTCTGGGTGAATTTGAAATTATCTCAGAACATATTGGCACCAGGGATCTAGTTCAAGAGTTCTTGGCATTCAGAGTTTTCCCTACTCTAAAAGAGTGGGAGATGCCGAAGCTGGAGGGAGAGAAGAAGAAGGGGGAGCTTGTCCGGCTTCCCTATTACTTCAAGTTCAAGAAGTTCTTCAAAAAACCCTGCAAAGAATGGTTAGACACTGTTGAGGTGATGTGCAACGAAATCCTGGGGAATTACTCCAAAAAAGAGGATCAACTAATGACAGCAGCCTTCGGTGCCCGACCGAAACGAAGGCTGAACCGAGTGCTTGACGCCCTAGGCTTCGAATACCCAGACTACGAACAATTGAACAAGGGCACCGAGGGCCTCAAAAGAAAAAGAGTAGCCGAAGCTCTGATCAGGGATGAAGAAATACCAGCAAAGGAGAAGAAAGTTCTCAAGAAAAGAAAAATATCTGCTCCGAAGCGCAAATCACCCGAAGAAGAGGAGACCCCCACACCGCCTTCTACCAGCGACGTGGAGGAAATTTTAAAGGTAATGACTGAACCCATGCCTACGAAGCTAAGTCCACTAGGGCTCCAACTGACGAAGCTTTTTGAAAAGGTGGACGAGCCGGATCAACCGAAGATAAACAAACCCAAACGGCAAAGAATTATTGCGGTAACTGAGGTTATCGACAAAACTCCACCTAGGTTGTCAATTCAGAAAACGGCAGCTGCTGAAGGTAGAGCTTCGGAAGTCGCGGCTACCGAAGCTGCCACACCCGAAGATGTAAATTTAGAAACTACTCTTGAAAATATTGACAAAATTTTGACGGAAAACATTGAAGAAGCTGCCACCGTTACTGAAGAAATCCTGGCCACAGTGCCAGGGAAAGGAAAAGAAATAGCCGAAGACCCCTCGGACGACGAAGCCTACTCTTTCCAGAACTTAGTTGGGCAAAAACTGACGAAGGACGAAATAGAAGAACTTAAAGACTACGCCAAGTCTTGCGGCTACAAGTCAGGTGCCCTCCTATTTGGGGGTGTAGATGATGAAAAACTAGGCTGTATTCGAGACCAGACTGGAGCTAAGGTAATCGGTACTCTATCGAAGAGTATCGGTTTTCCGAAGCTAGAGACAGACATCAGCCGCTACCGACGACAACATATCGTCGGCAGCTTGTTTTATTCTAACTTCAAGGTAAACAACCTTTTTCTCTGGTTTTTATTGCCGTTAACAATGAAAATATTACTTAACATAAGTTGTTTCTGTTCAGAGCATGCTACTGAGCAAAGCTCTGAAGATGCAACAAGACTTGGAGGACAAAAAGCACGAAGCTATAATTGAAAACTTGGAAAGCAAAATAAAAGAGCAATCTGCCATCATTGAAAAGAAAGACTTCGAGCTCCAATCGACCGAAGGCTTGCTGGCTGAAACTGAGGCTAAAATATTAGAGTTAAATTCGAAGCTTATCAATCAATCAAAACAATTTGATCAGGAGAAGCTAGAACTGAATTCGAAGCTTAAAGCTGAAGTCCAGACCAGCTCAGAATTGAAGAAAGCATTAACAAGCCTTCAAGACAAATGCTTGAACTTTGGCAATAATTGTATTGGACGATTAAAGAAGATATTTTACTCTGTTGGAGCCAGCAGTGGGAAATTTAACCCTTCGGCGGAAAATTTACCCCAGGCCTTCGATCATATTGAAGCTGAAATCGAAGAGCTTGACGAAGTTATAGCCGGGCACGGCGACTTCTGTGCCTGGGTAGCTTCTCGGGGTACCGCTGCTGCATTTCTGAAGGCCGGCTGCGAACATGGAAAGGTTGTCAACAGGCCCAACTTCACCTTATCTTCATCAATCCTGGATGATATGCCCGACCTCGCCCGAAGTATCTCCAATAGATTTATAAAAATGGTATGGACAAAGGGCGGGCGAGAGAAAGCTGGAGACGAAGCCCGAAGTCATCTTGAACCAGTAAGAAATGACATTTCGTGCTTACCTTTTCCTTTGGGCTTGATTCTTATGATTCCTTGACTCATGTAGGATGACGAAGGTGAAGATGATGCCTAGGATATGTCGTCGAAGTTGTCGTCGAAGCTGAAGCTTAATGAAGACTTGTAATATATTTTTACCCTTCGATTGAGGTGCTTTGATGTGGACGAAATCAGTTTCTTGAGCCGAAGGCGAAAAAACACCTTCCCTTCTTTTCGTACACAACGAAGCATAAAAGGCCGCTTCCTCTTTTTGCCGAAGCCTTTCCTTACATAACAAAACATAAAAGACTGCTACTCTTATCTGCCGAAGCTTTTATTTACATAACAAAACATAAAAGACTGCTACTCTTATCTGCCGAAGCTTTTATTTACATAACAAAACATAAAAGACTGCTACTCTTATACACAACGATTCATAAAAAACCACTTCTTCGAAACCTTTCTTTTACATAACGAATCATAACAAACCATTTATCCGAAACTTTTCTCTGTGCCGAAGCAACCATTTAGGAACACAAATGCTATGAATGAATGCTTATGCATGCAAATGCCATGATGTAATGTGCAAATGAATGTCCGAAGCGTATGTCCGAAGCCACACTCATCCATCGTTTTCTTAGGAGCAAACACACGTCAGCTCTGCATTCCCTTAGGAACGACTTTGGAGCACCTTTGCCTTTTACTTAGGCAGTATCAGCGTTGACTTTTCGCTGTAAGCTCTGCATCCCCCTAGGGACGTCTTTGGAGCTTCTTCGTCTTTTACTTAGACGGTATAAGCTCTGCATTCCCTTAGGAACGACTTTGGAGCTTCTTCGCCTTTTACTTTCGGCGGAATCAGCGTTGACTTTTCGCTGTGAGCTCTGCATCCCCTTAGGGACGTCTTTGGAGCTTCTTCTCTTTTTTAGTTTCGGCACTCGATGGTGCGCTCTCAGCTTTTACATTTACATTCTTTGGGGGATTTTGCTCTTATAAAACTAAAAAGAAAATTACATATGATGGCCCCATTAAAAACCTTTCTCCCCCTTTAGAAAGGAAAAGGGTGCCATGAAAAAGAAAAGAAAAGTCAAAATTACATCGAGTTATACATAAAACCGCCGAAGCTCATCCGCATTCCAAGATCTTGGAATTTCATTGCCATCCATGTCCTTCAGTCTGTACGAACCAGGCCTTGACGAAGATGCTACTAAGAAAGGCCCTTCCCATTTCAGTTGCAATTTGCCCACTATATCCGGATTGGCCACTCTCCGAAGCACCAAGTGTCCTGGCTCAATATTTTTTAGCCGGACCTTTCTATCTCGCCATTTAACTGTTTCAGCCTGGTACTTATTGATATTCTCCACGGCCTGAAGCCTGATCCCTTCTAAGGCATCTTTTTCCACGAGACAAGTATCTTCGGGACCTGATTCTGCCGAAGCTACCACTCTTATTGATCCAGCTTTGGCTTCTTCCGGGGTTATTGCTTCGTCACCAAATAACAACTTAAATGGGGTAAAGCCTGTAGATCTTGATGTTGTTGTGTTATGGCTCCATACCACTTTGGTAAGCTGATCTGGCCACTTTCCCCTTGGTTGATTAAAGATTAGCTTCATTATTCCTGTCATTATGATGCCGTTGGCCCTTTCAACAAGCCCATTCGACTCCGGGTGCCTGACTGACGCAAAGTGGATCTTCGTGCCGATTTGATCACAAAAATTTCTGAATTCTTCGGAGTCAAATTGTGTTCCATTATCTACAGTTATAGCCTTCGGCACTCCGAAGCGACAGACAATATTCTGCCAGAAAAATTTTTGGACAGTGGCCGAAGTTATTGTAGCTAATGGCTTCGCCTCAATCCACTTGGAAAAATATTCCACAGCAACTACAACATATTTCAGATTGCCTTGAGCCGGTGGTAATGGGCCCAGCAAATCGAGGCCCCACCTTTGCAATGGCCAGATGGGTTGTATTAGCTGTGTCAAAGACGAAGGTTGTTTTTGATCTCTTGCACATTTCTGACAACCTTTGCACTTTTGAACTAACTCAGCTGCATCCGAAGCTGCCTTCGGCCAATAAAATCCTTGACGGAACACTTTTCCAAGTAACGGCCTGGATCCGATGTGGGATCCACAAAGGCCTGCATGTATCTCCTTCATCAACTCTATACCTTCGGCTCTAGACAAGCACTTGAGCAGCGGGGCACAAACTCCATGCTTGTATAACTCCCCTTCTATAATGATATACGGACGAGCTCTTGCCTCTATTCTTTTATTATAAGCTTCGTCATCTGATAGGAAGTTGCCCTGAAGGTAAGAAATTATTTCAGTTCTCCAATCTTCACTGTACACAGGAGAAATAGTAAGAACTGCTCTTTCAAGTAACTCCACTGAAGGTGCCTTTATTGTTTCGAAGAATACATCCGAAGGTAGCGGCAGCCCCTGTGCTGCAGACCTGGCTAACAAATCAGCATGTTCATTTTGCCCTCGAGGGATATTCTTAACAGAAAATCCTTCGAAAGAAGCTTCGATCCTTCGGACTGTGTCTAGGTATTTTTCAAGCTTCGGGTCTTTAGCCTTGTAACTTTTGTCAATATGACCCGAAACAATCTGAGAATCAGTTTTAAGGATAGCCCTCCTGATCCCCATCGCCTTTAGTTTCCGAAGACCCAGGAGCAAGGCTTCGTACTCAGCAATATTATTTGTGCAGCTGAAGTCCAGTTTTGCTACATAGCAAGTTTTAACCTTGGACGGTGAAACCAAAACAGCAGCTGCTCCTGCTCCGAAGGTTCCCCAGGAGCCATCACAAAACACTGTCCATGCTTCGGCATCTTTATTCGCTTCTTCGCCCTGAGCCCCTGGCGTCCAGTCGGCAATAAAATCTGCCAATGCTTGAGACTGGATCGAGGATCTGTGCACATAATCAATGTAAAATTCATTAAGCTCCGCAGCCCATTTTCCAATTCGGCCAGTAGCTTCTTTATTTCTCATGATATCTTTCAACGGCTGCGAAGAAGGAACAATAATATTATATGCCTGAAAATAATGCCGAAGCTTCCTGGATGCCATTAGAACGGCATACAACACCTTCTCCAGTTCTGTATAATTTTTCTTTGAGACACTAAGGACCTCAGATACAAAATATACTGGGACCTGCTTCTTGATTTGTCCATCAAACTTCTCCTGCACAAGTGCCGCACTTACTGCTGAGTGCGAAGCTGCCACATACAACAACAGAGGAGCCCCTGGCATTGGTGGAGTTAATGTTGTTAGATCTATCAGGTATTGCTTGAGTTCTTCGAAAGCTTTTTGTTGAGCTGGGCCCCATTGAAAGACTTCAGCTGATTTTAGCACCTCGAAGAAGGGTAGATTTCTTTCCGCTGATCTGGATATAAATCTGTTAAGAGATGCCAGTCTTCCTGTCAATCTTTGGGCCCCCTTTCTTGTGGTTGGTGGCTCCATTCGAAGTATAGCTTCGATTTTATTTGGATTAGCTTCAATTCCCTTTGTTGAAACCAAGCATCCAAGGAACTTACCCTTCTTTACTCCGAAGACACATTTTTCTGGATTCAGCTTCAGACCAGCTTGTCTGAAGCTGGCGAAGGTCTCCTGCAGATCAGCAATATGGTCCTCTTGCTTCGTGCTTTTTACAATAATGTCATCAACATAGGTCAACACATTTCTGCCTATCTGAGATTGGAGAACCTTCGCAGTCATCCTGCTGAAACTCCCTCCAGCATTCTTAAGCCCCTCAGGCATCCGAAGATAGCAATATGTACCACTTGGGGTTATGAAACTAGTCTTCGGCTCATCCTCCTTTTTCATCCAGATTTGATGATAGCCTGAGTAACAATCCAGGAGACTCATGAGTTCCGAAGAAGCTGCTGCATCAACTAAAGAGTCTATCCTTGGCAGCGGGAACTCATCCTTCGGACAAGCCTTGTTGAGATCTGTGAAATCAATACACATTCTCCACTTTCCATTGGCCTTCTTCACCATAACAGTGTTAGCTAGCCATTCTGGATACTTCACTTCTCTGATAACTCCTGCACTTAGGAGTCTTTTTACTTCGTTGTGAGCCCCTTCGGCCTTGTCATCAGACATTTTCCGAAGCCTCTGCTTGCGGGGTCTGAAGGATGGGTCAACATTGAGCGAATGTTCAATAACATCCCGATTCACTCCACAAAGATCATTGGCTGACCATGCAAAAACATCTTTATTGTTGAATAAAAACCTTATCAAGGTTTTCTCTTGATCTTCAGATAATTGCGAGCCCAATAGCACCTTCTGCTCTGCTATATCCTCACACAGCAGCATGGGCTTCGGCTGATCAGCCGAAGCTGCTTTTTCCCTCCTGAACTTGTACTGTTCACAAGCTTCAACTCCATCTATATTATGGATTGCCTTGGAATCAGTCCAGCTTCCTTCGGCCCTTCTGGCAGCTTCCTGACTCCCATGAATAGCAATAGGCCCTTGGTCCGAAGGTATCTTCATGCAGAGATAAGCTGGGTGAAGAATTGCTTCAAAAGCATTTAGGGTACCACGACCAATGATGGCGTTGTAGGGGTATTCCATGTCAACAATATCAAACACAATTTGCTCAGTCCTTGTGTTATTAACAAATCCGAAGGTTACCGGCATGGTAATCTTCCCGAGTGCCACAATCTGCCGCCCTCCGAAGCCACAAAGAGGGTGCGTAGCATCATGAATCTTGTCTTCAGGCTCTTGCATCTGTCTGAAGGCTTTGGCAAATATAATGTCAGCTGCACTGCCTGTGTCAACTAGGACATTGTGAACCAGAAACCCTTTGATCACACAAGAAATGACCATAGCATCATTGTGAGGATAGTCCTTGAGCTGAAGATCTTCCTGAGAGAAGGTAATTGGAATGTGAGACCATTTTGACTTAATGAAGGGTCCCTGCACTCCAACATGCTGCACCCTTCTCTGAGCCTCCTTCTTCTGCTTTTTGTTAGCTGGCTCTGAGCAAGAACCGCCTGTTATCGGGAGCACCAGCTTCGAAGCCGAAGCAGCTCCAGCTTGAGTGTTGAACGAAGCCATCAGCTCAGAAGGGTGGAAGTGAGTTGACTGGAGGTGGGCGCCAATGTTGGGGACTTGTTCTCAAATGCTAAGAATTAAGAACAAGGCAACACAAAAAATGTTAAATGTTAAGGTCCTTCGTCCTCCATGACGATATATCCCTTCGGGATATAAAGCATCTCGGACGAAGGTTACGAAGGACATACCTTCGTAAGCATAACAACGAAGAATGAAGCATTCACATAAATCATAGAATATGAAATAAACATTTAAATATTGTCATAGAATTATCTCTACTTGTATTAATGAATATAAATGACTTTGAATTACAAATGTACCTTCGGTCCTGCGGAAGGCAAAAGTACAAGCGTGATGCGAAAGCAAATGACAGGTTCACGTGAACAGTACAGAGGTACTGTTCATCTATTTATAGGCACAGGTCGCAGCCTGTGACAAATTACAATTATGCCCCTTGCGAAAGTTTACAGCATTGACTCAGACCTATATGTATAAAAAGGTCATTCTATCGCTATGTCGGTTTAAAACGCCGAAGCTCCATGAAAAGGGACCTTCGGCCATCTCTTGGAGACGACTTCAGCCGAAGCTGCTTCTTCGTGTGAGACCTTCGGCGCACCGAAGCACGACCCCAACAGGCTCATACACCTCACCCCACATATGTTTCCTTGCCATAGATCACATTCTTGGATTTATGGTGGAGACCATTTCTTGGTCAAAAATCCGTGGGTGTTAGCCTTCGATATTATTGAAAATGGTCGTTCATGGCTATTTTCGACAAAAATGGGGGTTGTGTGGCCATTGATCATCGACCAGAGGCTCGTACACCTCACCCCACATATGTTTCCTTGCCATAGATCACATTCTTGGATTTCTGGTGGAGACCATTTCTTGGTCTAAAATCCGTAGGTGTTAGCCTCTAGTATTATTGAAAATGGTCGCTCATGGCTATTTTCATAAAAAATGGGGGTTGTGTGGCCATTTATCATCGACTAGAGGCTCATAAACCTCACCCCACATATGTTTCCTTGCCATAGATCACATTCTTGGATTTCTGGTGGAGACCATTTCTTGGTCAAAAATCCGTAGGTGTTAGCCTTCGATATTATTGAAAATGGTCGTTCATGGCTATTTTCGACAAAAATGGGGGTTGTGTGGCCATTGATCATCGACCAGAGGCTCATACACCTCACCCCACATATGTTTCCTTGCCATAGATCACATTCTTGGATTTCTGGTGGAGACCATTTCTTGGTCAAAAATCCGTACGTGTTAGCCTTCGGTATTATTGAAAATGGTTATTCATGGCTATTTTCGGCAAAAATGGGGGTTGTGTGGCCATTGATCATCGACCAGAGGCTCAAACACCTCACCCCACATATGTTTCCTTATCGTAGATCACACTCTTGGATTTCTGGTGGAGACCATTTCTTGGTCAAAAATCCGTAGGTGTTAGCCTTCGATATTATTGAAAATGGTCGTTCATGGCTATTTTCGACAAAAATGGGGGTTGTGTGGCCATTGATCATCGACCAGAGGCTCATACACCTCACCCCACATATGTTTCCTTGCCATAGATCACATTCTTGGATTTCTGGTGGAGACCATTTCTTGGTCAAAAATCCGTAGGTCTTAGCCTCTAGTATTATTGAAAATGGTCGCTCATGGCTATTTTCAAGGTCGCTCATGGCTATTTTCATAAAAAATGGGGGTTGTGTGGCCATTTATCATCGACTAGAGGCTCATAAACCTCACCCCACATATGTTTCCTTGCCATAGATTACATTCTTGGATTTCTGGTGGAAACCATTTCTTGGTTAAAAACTCGTACGTGTTAGCCTTTGGTATTATTGAAAATGGTCATTCATGGCTATTTTCGGCAAAATGGGGGTTGTGTGGCCATTGATCGTCGACCAGAGGCTCATACACCTCACCCCACATATGTTTCCTTGTCATAGATCACATTCTTGGATTTCTGGTGGAGACCATTTCTTGGTCAAAAATCCGTAGGTCTTAGCCTCTAATATTATTGAAAATGGTCGCTCATGGCTATTTTCGGCAAAATGGGGGTTGTGTGGCCATTGATCATCGACCAGAGGCTCGTACACCTCACCCCACATATGTTTCCTTGCCATAGATCACATTCTTGGATTTCTGGTGGAGACCATTTCTTGGTCAAAAATCCGTAGGTGTTAGCCTTCGGTATTATTGAAAATGGTCGTTCATGGCTATTTTCGACAAAAATGGGGGTTGTGTGGCCATTGATCATCGACCAGACGCTCATACACCTCACCCCACATATGTTTCCTTGTCGTAGATCACATTCTTGGATTTCTGGTGGAGACCATTTCTTGGTAAAAAATCCGTAGGTGTTAGCCTTCGATATTATTGAAAATGGTCGTTCATGGCTATTTTCGACAAAAATGAGGGTTGTGTGGCCATTGATCATCGACCAGACGCTCATACACCTCACCCCACATATGTTTCCTTGCCATAGATCACATTCTTGGATTTCTGGTGGAGACCATTTCTTGGTCTAAAATCCGTAGGTGTTAGCCTCTAGTATTATTGAAAATGGTCGCTCATGGCTATTTTCAAGGTCGCTCATGGCTATTTTCATAAAAAATGGGGGTTGTGTGGCCATTGATCATCGACTAGAGGCTCATACACCTCACCCCACATATGTTTCCTTGCCATAGATTACATTCTTGGATTTCTGGTGGAAACCATTTCTTGGTCAAAAATCCGTACGTGTTAGCCTTCGGTATTATTGAAAATGGTTATTCATGGCTATTTTCGGCAAAAATGGGGGTTGTGTGGCCATTGATCATCGACCAGAGGCTCAAACACCTCACCCCACATATGTTTCCTTGTCGTAGATCACACTCTTGGATTTCTGGTGGAGACCATTTCTTGGTCAAAAATCCGTAGGTGTTAGCCTTCGATATTATTGAAAATGGTCGTTCATGGCTATTTTCGACAAAAATGGGGGTTGTGTGGCCATTGATCTTCGACCAGAGGCTCATACACCTCACCCCACATATGTTTCCTTGTCATAGATCACATTTTTGGATTTCTGGTGGAGACCATTTCTTGGTCAAAAATCCGTAGGTCTTAGCCTCTAATATTATTGAAAATGGTCGCTCATGGCTATTTTCGGCAAAATGGGGGTTGTGTGGCCATTGATCATCGACTAGAGGCTCATACACCTCACTACACATATGTTTCCTTGCCATAGATCACATTCTTGGATTTCTGGCGGAGACCATTTCTTGGTCTAAAATCCGTAGGTGTTAGCCTCTAGTATTATTGAAAATGGTCGCTCATGGCTATTTTCAAGGTCGCTCATGGCTATTTTCATAAAAAATGGGGGTTGTGTGGCCATTTATCATCGACTAGAGGCTCATAAACCTCACCCCACATATGTTTCCTTGCCATAGATTACATTCTTGGATTTCTGGTGGAAACCATTTCTTGGTTAAAAACTCGTACGTGTTAGCCTTCGGTATTATTGAAAATGGTCATTCATGGCTATTTTCGGCAAAATGGGGGTTGTGTGGCCATTGATCGTCGACCAGAGGCTCATACACCTCACCCCACATATGTTTCCTTGTCGTAGATCACATTCTTGGATTTCTGGTGGAGACCATTTCTTGGTCAAAAACTCGTACGTGTTAGCCTTCGATATTATTGAAAATGGTCGTTCATGGCTATTTTCGACAAAAAATCTGTAGGTGTTAGCCTTCGATATTATTGAAAATGGTCGTTCATGGCTATTTTCGACAAAAATGGGGGTTGTGTGGCCATTGATCATCGACCAGACGCTCATACTCTCCACCATAAATCCAAGAATGTGATCTATGGCAAGTAAACATATGTGTAGTGAGGTGTATGAGCCTCTGGTCGAAGATAAATGGCCACACAACCTTTCCTTGCCATAGATCACATTCTTGGATTTCTGGTGGAGACCATTTCTTGGTCAAAAATCCGTAGGTGTTAGCCTTCGGTATTATTGAAAATGGTCGTTCATGGCTATTTTCGACAAAAATGGGGGTTGTGTGGCCATTGATCATCGACCAGACGCTCATACACCTCACCCCACATATGTTTCCTTGTCGTAGATCACATTCTTGGATTTCTGGTGGAGACCATTTCTTGGTAAAAAATCCATAGGTGTTAGCCTTCGATATTATTGAAAATGGTCGTTCATGGCTATTTTCGACAAAAATGGGGGTTGTGTGGCCATTGATCATCGACCAGACGCTCATACACCTCACCCCACATATGTTTCCTTGCCATAGATCACATTCTTGGATTTCTGGTTTAGACCATTTCTTGGTCTAAAATCCGTAGGTGTTAGCCTCTAGTATTATTGAAAATGGTCGCTCATGGCTATTTTCAAGGTCGCTCATGGCTATTTTCATAAAAAATGGGGGTTGTGTGGCCATTTATCATCGACTAGAGGCTCATAAACCTCACCCCACATATGTTTCCTTGCCATAGATTACATTCTTGGATTTCTGGTGGAAACCATTTCTTGGTTAAAAACTCGTACGTGTTAGCCTTCGGTATTATTGAAAATGGTCATTCATGGCTATTTTCGGCAAAATGGGGGTTGTGTGGCCATTGATCATCGACCAGAGGCTCGTACACCTCACCCCACATATGTTTCCTTGCCATAGATCACATTCTTGGATTTCTGGTGGTGACCATTTCTTGGGCAAAAATCCGAATGTGTTAGCCTTTGGTATTTTTGAAAATGGTCATTCATGGCTATTTTCGACAAAAATGGGGGTTGTGTGGCCATTGATCTTCGACCAGAGGCTCATACACCTCACTACACATATGTTTCCTTGCCATAGATCACATTCTTGGATTTATGGTGGAGACCATTTCTTGGTCAAAAATCCGTAGGTGTTAGCCTTCAGTGTCATTGAAAATGGTCGTTCATGGCTATTTTCGACAAAAATTAGGGTTGTGTGGCCATTGATCGTCGACCAGAGGCTCATACACCTCACCCCACATATGTTTCCTTGCCATAGATCACATTCTTGGATTTCTGGTGGAGACCATTTCTTGGTCAAAAATCCGTAGGTGTTAGCCTTCGGTATTATTGAAAATGGTCATTCATGGCTATTTTCGACAAAAATGGGGGTTGTGTGGCCATTGATCATCAACTAGAGGCTCATACACCTCACCCCACATATGTTTCCTTGCCATAGATCACATTCTTGGATTTCTGGTGGAGACCATTTCTTGGTCTAAAATCCGTAGGTGTTAGCCTCTAGTATTATTGAAAATGGTCGCTCATGGCTATTTTCAAGGTCGCTCATGGCTATTTTCATAAAAAATGGGGGTTGTGTGGCCATTTATCATCGACAAGAGGCTCATAAACCTCACCCCACATATGTTTCCTTGCCATAGATTACATTCTTGGATTTCTGGTGGAGACCATTTCTTGGTCAAAAATCCGTAGGTCTTAGCCTCTAGTATTATTGAAAATGGTCGCTGTTAGCCTTCGGTATTATTGAAAATGGTCATTCATGGCTATTTTCGGCAAAATGGGGGTTGTGTGGCCATTGATCGTCGACGAGAGGCTCATACACCTCACCCCACATATGTTTCCTTGTCGTAGATCACATTCTTTGATTTCTGGTGGAGACCATTTCTTGGTCAAAAATTCGTAGGTGTTAGCCTTCGATATTATTGAAAATGGTCGTTCATGGCTATTTTCGACAAAAATGGGGATTGTGTGGCCATTGATCATCGACCATAGGCTCATACACCTCACCCCACATATGTTTCCTTGCCATAGATCACATTCTTGGATTTCTGGTGGAGACCATTTCTTGGTCAAAAACCGTAGGTGTTAGCCTTCGGTATTATTGTAAATGGTCATTCATGGCTATTTTCGACAAAAATGGGGGTTGTGTGGCAATTGATCATCGACCAGAGGCTCATACACCTCACCCTACATATGTTTCCTTGCCATAGATCACATTCTTGGATTTCTGGTGGAGACCATTTCTTGGTCAAAAATCCGTAGGTCTTAGCCTCTAATATTATTGAAAATGGTCGTTCATGGCTATTTTCGACAAAAATGGGGGTTGTGTGGCCATTGATCATCGACCAGAGGCTCATACACCTCACCCCACATATGTTTCCTTGCCATAGATCACATTCTTGGATTTCTGGTGGAGACCATTTCTTGGTCAAAAATCCGTAGGTGTTAGCCTTCGGTATTATTGAAAATGGTCGTTCATGCTATTTTCTACAAAAATAGGGGGGTTGTGTGGCCATTGATCATCGACCAGACGCTCATACACCTCACCCCACATATGTTTCCTTGCCATAGATCACATTCTTGGATTTCTGGTGGAGACCATTCCTTGGTCTAAAATCCGTAGGTGTTAGCCTCTAGTATTATTGAAAATGGTCGCTCATGGCTATTTTCAAGGTCGCTCATGGCTATTTTCATAAAAAATGGGGGTTGTGTGGCCATTTATCATCGACTAGAGGCTCATAAACCTCACCCCACATATGTTTCCTTGCCATAGATTACATTCTTGGATTTCTGGTGGAAACCATTTCTTGGTTAAAAACTCGTACGTGTTAGCCTTTGGTATTATTGAAAATGGTCATTCATGGCTATTTTCGGCAAAATGGGGGTTGTGTGGCCATTGATCATCGACCAGAGGCTCGTACACCTCACCCCACATATGTTTCCTTGCCATAGATCACATTCTTGGATTTCTGGTGGAGACCATTTCTTGGTCAAAAATCCGTACGTGTTAGCCTTTGGTATTTTTGAAAATGGTCATTCATGGCTATTTTCGACAAAAATGGGGGTTGTCTGGCCATTGATCATCGACTAGAGGCTCATACACCTCACCCCACATATGTTTCCTTGCCATAGATCACATTCTTGGATTTCTGGTGGAGACCATTTCTTGGTCAAAAATCCGTAGGTGTTAGCCTTCGGTATTATTGAAAATGGTCGTTCATGGCTATTTTCGACAAAAATGGGGGT
This sequence comes from Zea mays, assembly GCF_902167145.1. NCBI lineage: Eukaryota > Viridiplantae > Streptophyta > Magnoliopsida > Poales > Poaceae > Zea > Zea mays. Next base: position 59,973 of record NW_023366747.1, on the reverse strand, counting down.
TGTGTGGCCATTGATCATCGACCAGACGCTCATACACCTCACCCCACATATGTTTCCTTGTCATAGATCACATTCTTGGATTTCTGGTGGAGACCATTTCTTGGTCTAAAATCCATAGGTGTTGGCCTCTAGTATTATTGAAAATGGTCGCTCATGGCTATTTTCAAGGTCGTTCATGGCTATTTTCGACAAAAATGGGGGTTGTGTGGCCATTGATCATCGACCAGACGCTCATACACCTCACCCCACATATGTTTCCTTGCCATAGATCACATTCTTGGATTTCTGGTGGAAACCATTTCTTGGTTAAAAACTCGTACGTGTTAGCCTTCGGTATTATTGAAAATGGTCATTCATGGCTATTTTCGACAAAAATGGGGGTTGTGTGGCCATTGATCATCGACCAGAGGCTCATACACCACACCCCACATATGTTTCCTTGCCATAGATCACATTCTTGGATTTCTGGTGGAGACCATTTCTTGGTCAAAAATCCGTAGGTGTTAGCCTTCGGTATTATTGTAAATGGTCATTCTATGGCAAGGAAACATATGTGGGGTGAGGTGTATGAGCGTCTGGTCGATGATCAATGGCCACACAACCCCCATTTTTGCCGAAAATAGCCATGAGCGACCATTTTCAATAATACTAGAGGCTAAGACCTACGGATTTTTGACCAAGAAATGGTCTCCACCAGAAATCCAAGAATGTGATCTATGGCAAGGAAACATATGTGGGGTGAGGTGTATGAGCCTCTGGTCGATGATCAATGGCCACACAACCCCAATTTTTGTCGAAAATAGCCATGAATGACCATTTTCAATAATACCGAAGGCTAACAGTGACCATTTTCAATAACACTAGAGGCTAAGACCTACGGATTTTTGACCAAGAAATGGTCTCCACCAGAAATCCAAGAATGTGATCTATGGCAAGGAAACATATGTGGGGTGAGGTGTATGAGCCTCTGGTCGATGATCAATGGCCACACAACCCCCATTTTTTATGAAAATAGCCATGAGCGACCTTGAAAATAGCCATGAGCAACCATTTTCAATAATACTAGAGGCTAACACGTACAGATTTTTGACCAAGAAATGGTCTTAGCCTCTAATATTCTTGGATTTCTGGTGGAGACCATTTCTTGGTCAAAAATCCGTAGGTGTTAGCCTTCGATATTATTGAAAATGGTCGTTCATGGCTATTTTCGACAAAAATGGGGGTTGTGTGGCCATTGATCATTGACCAGAGGCTCGTACACCTCACTACACATATGTTTCCTTGCCATAGATCACATTCTTGGATTTCTGGTGGAGACGATTTCTTGGTCAAAAATCCGTAGGTGTTAGCCTTCTGTATTATTGAAAATGGTCGTTCATGGCTATTTTCGACAAAAATGGGGGTTGTGTGGCCATTGATCATCGACCAGACGCTCATACACCTCACCCCACATATGTTTCCTTGTCGTAGATCACATTCTTGGATTTCTGGTGGAGACCATTTCTTGGTCAAAAATCCGTAGGTCTTAGCCTCTAATATTATTGAAAATGGTCGCTCATGGCTATTTTCATAAAAAATGGGGGTTGTGTGGCCATTTATCATCGACTAGAGGCTCATAAATCTCACCCCACATATGTTTCCTTGCCATAGATCACATTCTTGGATTTCTGGTGGAGACCATTTCTTGGTCAAAAATCCGTAGGTGTTAGCCTTCGGTATTATTGTAAATGGTCATTCATGGCTATTTTCGGCAAAATGGACCATTTCTTGGTCAAAAATCCGTAGGTGTTAGCCTTCGGTATTATTGAAAATGGTCGTTCATGGCTATTTTTGACAAAAATGGGGGTTGTGTGGCCATTGATCATCGACTAGAGGCTCAGACACCTCACCCCACATATGTTTCATTGCCATAGATCACATTCTTGGATTTCTGGTGGAGACCATTTCTTGGTCAAAAATCCGTAGGTGTTAGCCTTCGGTATTATTGTAAATGGTCATTCATGGCTATTTTCGGCAAAATGGGGGTTCTGTGGCCATTGATCATCGACCAGAGGCTCGTACACCTCACCCCACATATGTTTCCTTGCCATAGATCACATTCTTGGATTTCTGGTGGAGACCATTTCTTGGTCAAAAATCCGTTGGTGTTAGCCTTTGGTATTTTTGAAAATGGTCGTTCATGGCTATTTTCGGCAAAATGGGGGTTGTGCGGCCATTGATCGTCGACTAGAGGCTCATACACCTCACCCCACATATGTTTCCTTGCCATAGATCACATTCTTGGATTTATGGTGGAGACCATTTCTTGGTCAAAAATTTGTAGGTGTTAGCCTTCAGTGTCATTGAAAATGGTCGTTCATGGCTATTTTCGATAAAAATTAGGGTTGTGTGGCCATTGATCGTCGACCAGAGGCTCATACACCTCACCCCACATATGTTTCCTTGCCATAGATCACATTCTTGGATTTCTGGTGGAGACCATTTCTTGGTCAAAAATCCGTAGGTGTTAGCCTTCGGTATTATTGAAAATGGTCGTTCATGGCTATTTTCGACAAAAATGGGGGTTGTGTGGCCATTGATCATCGACCAGAGGCTCATACACCTCACCCCACATATGTTTCCTTGCCATAGATCACATTCTTGGATTTCTGGTGGAGACCATTTCTTGGTCAAAAATTCGTAGGTCTTAGCCTTCGGTATTATTGAAAATGGTCATTCATGGCTATTTTCGGCAAAATGGGGGTTGTGTGGCCATTGATCATCGACCATAGGCTCATACACCTCACCCCACATATGTTTCCTTGCCATAGATCACATTCTTGGATTTCTGGTGGAGACCATTTCTTGGTCAAAAATCCGTAGGTGTTAGCCTTCGGTATTATTGTAAATGGTCATTCATGGCTATTTTCGACAAAAATGGGGGTTGTGTGGCCATTAATCATCGACCAGAGGCTCATAAAAAATGGGGGTTGTGTGGCCATTTATCATCGACTAGAGGCTCATAAACCTCACCCCACATATGTTTCCTTGCCATAGATCACATTCTTGGATTTCTGGTGGAGACCATTTCTTGGACAAAAATCCGTAGGTCTTAGCCTCTAGTATTATTGAAAATGGTCGCTGTTAGCCTTCGGTATTATTGAAAATGGTCATTCATGGCTATTTTCGACAAAAATGGGGGTTGTGTGGCCATTGATCATCGACTAGAGGCTCATACACCTCACTACACATATGTTTCCTTGCCATAGATCACATTCTTGGATTTCTGGTGGAGACCATTTCTTGGTCTAAAATCCGTAGGTGTTAGCCTCTAGTATTATTGAAAATGGTCGCTCATGGCTATTTTCAAGGTCGCTCATGGCTATTTTCATAAAAAATGGGGGTTGTGTGGCCATTTATCATCGACTAGAGGCTCATAAACCTCACCCCACATATGTTTCCTTGCCATAGATTACATTCTTGGATTTCTGGTGGAAACCATTTCTTGGTTAAAAACTCGTACGTGTTAGCCTTCGGTATTATTGAAAATGGTCGTTCATGGCTATTTTCAAGGTCGCTCATGGCTATTTTCAAGGTCGCTCATGGCTATTTTCATAAAAAATTGGGGTTGTGTGGCCATTGATCGTCGACTAGACGCTCATACACCTCACCCCACATATGTTTCCTTGCCATAGATCACATTCTTGGATTTCTGGTGGAGACCATTTCTTGGTCAAAAATCCGAATGTGTTAGCCTCCGGTATTTTTGAAAATGGTCATTCATGGCTATTTTCGACAAAAATGGGGGTTGTGTGGCCATTGATCATCGACCAGACGCTCATACACCTCACCCCACATATGTTTCCTTGCCATAGATCACATTCTTGGATTTATGGTGGAGACCATTTCTTGGTCAAAAATCCGTAGGTGTTAGCCTTCAGTGTCATTGAAAATGGTCGTTCATGGCTATTTTCGACAAAAATTAGGGTTGTGTGGCCATTGATCGTCGACCAGAGGCTCATACACCTCACCCCACATATGTTTCCTTGCCATAGATCACACCATAGATTACATTCTTGGATTTCTGGTGGAAACCATTTCTTGGTTAAAAACTCGTACGTGCTAGCCTTTGGTATTATTGAAAATGGTCATTCATGGCTATTTTCGACAAAAATGGGGGTTGTGTGGCTATTGATCATCGACTAGAGGCTCATACACCTCACCCCACATATCTTTCCTTGCCATAGATCACATTCTTGGATTTCTGGTGGAGACCATTTCTTGGTCAAAAATCCGTAGGTGTTAGCCTTCGGTATTATTGTAAATGGTCATTCTATGGCAAGGAAACATATGTGGGGTGAGGTGTATGAGCGTTTGGTCGATGATCAATGGCCACACAACCCCCATTTTTGCCGAAAATAGCCATGAGCGACCATTTTCAATAATACTAGAGGCTAAGACCTACGGATTTTTGACCAAGAAATGGTCTCCACCAGAAATCCAAGAATGTGATCTATGGCAAGAAAACATATGTGGGGTGAGGTGTATGAGCCTCTGGTCGATGATCAATGGCCACACAACCCCCATTTTTGTCGAAAATAGGCATGAATGACCATTTACAATAATACCGAAGGCTAACACCTACGGATTTTTGACCAAGAAATGGTCTCCACCAGAAATCCAAGAATGTGATCTATGGCAAGGTAACATATGTGGGGTGAGGTGTATGAGCGTCTGGTCGATGATCAATGGCCACACAACCCCCATTTCTTGGTTAAAAATCCGTAGGTGTTAGCCTTCGGTATTATTGAAAATGGTCGTTCATGGCTATTTTCGACAAAAATGGGGGTTGTGTGGCCATTGATCATCGACCAGAGGCTCATACACCTCACCCCACATATGTTTCCTTGCCATAGATCACATTCTTGGATTTCTGGTGGAGACCATTTCTTGGTCAAAAATCCGTAGGTCTTAGCCTTCGGTATTATTGAAAATGCTCATTCATGGCTATTTTCGGCAAAATGGGGGTTGTGTGGCCATTGAACATCGACCATAGGCTCATACACCTCACCCCACATATGTTTCCTTGCCATAGATCACATTCTTGGATTTCTGGTGGAGACCATTTCTTGGTCAAAAATCCGTAGGTGTTAGCCTTCGGTATTATTGTAAATGGTCATTCATGGCTATTTTCGACAAAAATGGGGGTTGTGTGGCCATTGATCATCGACCAGAGGCTCATAAAAAATGGGGGTTGTGTGGCCATTTATCATCGACTAGAGGCTCATAAACCTCACCCCACATATGTTTCCTTGCCATAGATCACATTCTTGGATTTCTGGTGGAGACCATTTCTTGGTCAAAAATCCGTAGGTCTTAGCCTCTAGTATTATTGAAAATGGTCGCTGTTAGCCTTCGGTATTATTGAAAATGGTCATTCATGGCTATTTTCGACAAAAATGGGGGTTGTGTGGCCATTGATCATCGACTAGAGGCTCATACACCTCACTACACATATGTTTCCTTGCCATAGATCACATTCTTGGATTTCTGGTGGAGACCATTTTTTGGTCTAAAATCCGTAGGTGTTAGCCTCTAGTATTATTGAAAATGGTCGCTCATGGCTATTTTCAAGGCCGCTCATGGCTATTTTCATAAAAAAATGGGGGTTGTGTGGCCATTTATCATCGACCAGAGGCTCATACACCTCACCCCACATATGTTTCCTTGCCATAGATCACATTCTTGGATTTCTGGTGGAGACCATTTCTTGGTCAATAATCCGTAGGTGTTAGCCTTTGATATTATTGAAAACGGTCATTCATGGCTATTTTCGGCAAAATGGGAGTTGTGTGGCCATTGATCATCGACTAGAGGCTCATACACCTCACCCCACATATGTTTCCTTGTCGTAGATCACATTCTTGGATTTCTGGTGGAGACCATTTCTTGGTCTAAAATCCGTAAGTGTTAGCCTCTAGTATTATTGAAAATGGTCGCTCATGGCTATTTTCGACAAAAATGGGGGTTGTGTTGCCATTGATCATCGACCAGAGGCTCGTACACTTCACCCCACATATGTTTTCTTGCCATAGATCATAATCTTGGATTTCTCGTGGAGACCATTTCTTGGTTAAAAACTCGTACGTGTTAGCCTTCGGTATTATTGTAAATGGTCATTCATGGCTATTTTCGGCAAAATGGGGGTTGTGTGGCCATTGATCATCGACCAGAGGCTCATACACCTCACCCCACATATGTTTCCTTGCCATAGATCACATTCTTGGATTTCTGGTGGAGACCATTTCTTGCTCAAAAATCCGTAGGTGTTAGCCTTCGGTATTATTGAAAATGGTCATTCATGACTATTTTCGACAAAAATGGGGGTTGTGTGGCCATTGATCATCGACCAGACGCTCATACACCTCACCCCACATATGTTTCCTTGCCATAGATCACATTCTTGGATTTCTGGTGGAGACCGTTGAAAGGGAATTAGGCTTACACCTAGTTCCTATATAATTTTGGTGGTTGAATTGCCCAACACAAATCTTTGGACTAACTAGTTTGTTCTAGTGTATAAGTTATACAGGTGCAAAAGGTTCACACTTAGCCAATAAAAAGACCAAGTGTTGGGTTCAACAAAAGAGCAAAGGAGCAACCGAAGGCTCCTCTGGTCTGGCGCACCGGACTGTCCGGTGCACCACCAGACAGTGTCCGGTGCACCACAGGACTTCAACGCGAACTCGTCGCCTTCGGGAATTCTCCAGAGCCGGCGCGCTATAATTCACCGGACTGTCCGGTGCTCCAACGGGACGCAGCTCAGGAACTCGCCAGCCTCGGGAAATCAGAGCGGCTGCTCCGCTATAATTCACCGGACATGTCCGGTGTGCACCGGACTGTCCGGTGCATCCACGGAGCAAAAGCTACTTCGGCGCCAACGGCTACCTGCGATGCATTTAATGCGCGCGCAGCGCGCGCAGAAGTCAGAGTCGCCCATGCCGGCGCACCGGACAGTGAACAGTGCATGTCCGGTGCGCCACCGGACATCAAGGCGGGCCCAGAAGTCAGAACTCCAACGGTCAGATTCCAACGGCACTGGTGACGTGGCAGGGGCACCGGACATGTCCGGTGTGCACCGGACTGTCCGGTGCGCCATCGAACAGACAGCCTCCACCAACGGTTATTTTGGTGGTTGGGGCTACAAATACCCCAACCACCCAACCATTCATTGCATCCAAGTTTTCCACTTCCCAACTACTTACAAGAGCTCTAGCATTCAATTCTAGACACACCAAAGAGATCAAATCCTCTCCAAATTCCACACAACGCCCTAGTGACTAGAGAGAGAGATTTGCTTGTGTTCTTTCGAGCTCTTGCGCTTGGATTGCTTTCTTCTTTCTTGATTCCTTCATTGCGATCAAACTCACTTGTAATTGAGGCAAGAGACACAAAACTTGTGGTGGTCCTTGTGGGAACTTTGTGTTCCAAGTGATTGAGAAGAGAAAGCTCACTCGATCCGTGGGATCGTTTGAGAGAGGGAAGGGTTGAAAGAGACCCGACCTTTGTGGCCTCCTCAACGGGGAGTAGGTTTGAGAGTACCGAACCTCGGTAAAACAAATCCGCGTGTCACACTCTTCATTTGCTTGCGATTTGTTTTCCACCCTCTCTCGCGGACTCGGTTTCATATTTCTAACGCTAACCCGGCTTGTAGTTGTGTTTATATTTGTAAATTTCAGTTTCGCCCTATTCACCCCCCCCCCCTCTAGGCGACTATCAATTGGTATCAAAGCCAGGTTCTTCATTAGAGCCTAACCGCTCAAAGTAATGTCGGGAGATCACGCCAAGAAGGAGATGGAGACCGGCGAAAAGCCCACTACAAGCCACGGGAGCACTTCATCGGAAGAGTCCCGCACTAAGAGGAAGGAGAAGAAGAAGAGATCCTCCAACAAAGGGAAGGAGAAGAAATCTTCTTCTCACCACAAAGAGAAGAAGGAGAAATCTTCCTCTCACAAGCCGCATCGGAGTGGGGACAAGCACAAGAGGATGAGGAAAGTAGTCTACTACGAGACCGACACTTCATCAACATCCACCTCCTGCTCCGACGCGGCGTCCGTCACTTCTAAACGCCAAGAGCGTAAGAAGTATAGTAAGATTCCCCTAAGCTACCCTCGCATTTCTAAACATACACCTTTACTTTCCGTCCCATTAGGCAAACCACCAACTTTTGATGGTGAATATTACGCTAGGTGGAGCGATTTAATGCGATTTCATCTAACCTCGCTCCACAAAAGTATATGGGATGTTGTTGAGTTTGGTGCACAGGTACCGTCCGTAGGGGATGAAGACTATGATGAGGATGAGGTGGCCCAAATCGAGCACTTCAACTCTCAAGAAACAACAATACTACTCGCCTCTTTAAGTAGAGAGGAGTATAACAAAGTTCAAGGGTTGAAGAGCGCCAAGGAGGTTTGGGATGTGCTCAAAACCGCGCACGAGGGAGATGAGCTCACAAAGATCACCAAGCGGGAAACGATCGAGGGGGAGCTCGGTCGGTTCCGGCTTCGCAAAGGGGAAGAGCCACAACACATGTACAACCGGCTCAAGACCTTGGTGAACCAAGTGCGCAACCTCGGGAGCAAGAAGTGGGACGACCACGAAGTGGTTAAGGTTATTCTAAGATCTCTCATTTTCCTTAACCCCACTCAAGTTCAATTAATTCGTGGTAATCCTAGATATACTAAAATGACCCCAGAGGAAGTTATCGGGAATTTTGTAAGTTTTGAGTGCATGATCGAAGGCTCGAGGGAGATCAACGAGCTTGATGATCCCTCCACATCCGAAGCTCAACCCGTCGCATTCAAGGCGACAGAGGAAAAGAAGGAGGAGTCTACACCAAGTAGACAACCAATCGACGCCTCCAAGCTCGACAATGAGGAAATGGCGCTCGTCATCAAGAGCTTCCGCCAAATCCTCAAGCAAAGGAGGGGGAAAGACTACAAGTCCCGCTCCAAGAAAGTTTGCTACAAGTGTGGTAAGCCCGGTCACTTTATTGCAAAATGTCCATTATCAAGTGACAGTGACAGGGATAACGACAAGAAGGGCAAGAGGAGAGAAAAGAAGAGGTACTACAAGAAGAAGGGCGGCGATGCCCATGTTTGTCGGGAGTGGGACTCCGACGAGAGCTCAAGCGACTCCTCAGACGACGAGGACGCCGCCAACATCGCCGTCACCAAGGGACTCCTCTTCCCCAACGTCGGCCACAAGTGCCTCATGGCAAAGGACGGCAAACGGAAGAAGGTTAAATCTAACTCCTCCACTAAATATGAGTCTTCTAGTGATGATAATGCTAGTGATGAGGAGGATAACTTGCGATCTCTTTTTGCCAACCTCAACATGCAACAAAAGGAAAAACTTAATGAATTGATTAGTGCCATTCATGAAAAGGATGATCTCTTGGACACTCAAGAGGACTTCCTTATTAAAGAAAATAAGAAGCATGTTAAGGTTAAAAATGCTTATGCTCTAGAAGTAGAAAAATGTCAAAAACTATCTAGTGAGCTAAGCACTTGCCATGAGATGATTGACAACCTTAGAAATGAAAATGCTAGTTTAAATGCTAAGGTTGATTCTCATGTTTGTGATATTTCAATTCCCAATCTTAGAAACAATAATGATGATTTACTTGCTAAGATTGAAGAATTGAATGTATCTCTTGCTAGCCTTAGATTAGAAAATGAAAACTTGATTGCTAAGGCTAAAGATTTTGATGTTTGCAAAGTTACAATTTCCGATCTTAGAGATAAGAATGATATATTACGTGCTAAGATTGTTGAACTTAATTCTTGCAAACCATCTACATCTACCATTGAGCATGTCACTATTTGTACTAGATGTAGAGATATTGATGTTGATGCTATTCATGATCACATGATTTTGATTAAACAACAAAATGATCATATAGCAAAATTAGATGCTAAAATTGTCGAGCATAACTTAGAAAATGAAAAGTTTAAATTTGCTAGAAGTATGCTCTATAATGGGAGACGCCCGGGCATCAAGGATGGCATTGGCTTTCAAAGGGGAGACAATGTCAAACTTAATGCCCCTCCTAAAAGATTGTCCAACTTTGTTAAGGGCAAGGCTCCCATGCCTCAGGATAACGAGGGTTACATTTTATACCCTGCCGGTTATCCCGAGGACAAAATTAGGAGAATTCACTCAAGGAAGTCTCACTCTAGCCCTAATCATGCTTTTATGTATAAGGGTGAGACATCTAGCTCTAGGCAACCAACCCGTGCTAAGTTGCCTAAGAAGAAAACTCCTATTGCATCAAATGATCATGATATTTCTTTTAAAACTTTTGATGCATCTTATGTTTTGACTAACAAATCCGGCAAGGTAGTTGCCAAGTTTGTTGGGGGCAAACACAAGGGGTCAAAGACTTGTGATTGGATACCCAAAGTTCTTGTTTCTAATGCCAAAGGACCCAAAACCGTTTGGGTACCTAAAGTCAAGAACTAAAATTGTTTTGTAGGTTTATGCATCCGGGGGCTCAAGTTGGATACTCGACAGCGGGTGCACAAACCATATGACAGTGGAGAAAAGGATGTTCTCCTCCTATGAGAAAAACCAAGATCCCCAACGAGCTATCACATTCGGGGATGGAAATCAAGGTTTGGTCAAAGGTCTTGGTAAAATTGCTATATCTCCTGACCATTCAATTTCCAATGTTTTTCTTGTAGATTCTTTAGATTACAATTTGCTTTCCGTTTCACAATTATGTCAAATGGGCTACAACTGTCTATTTACTGATGTAGGTGTCACTATCTTTAGAAGAAGTGATGATTCAATAGCATTTAAGGGTGTGTTAGAGGGTCAGCTATACTTAGAAGATTTTGATAGAGCTGAACTCGACACATGCTTAATTGCTAAGACTAACATGGGTTGGCTCTGGCACCGCCGACTAGCCCATGTTGGGATGAAGAATCTTCATAAGCTTCTAAAGGGAGAACACATTTTAGGACTAACAAATGTTCATTTTGAGAAAGACAGGATTTGTAGTGCATGTCAGGTAGGAAAGCAAGTTGGAGTCCATCATCCACACAAGAACATCATGACGACCGAAAGACCACTGGAGCTCCTACACATGGACCTATTCGGCCTGATTGCTTACATAAGCATCGGCGGGAGTAAGTATTGTCTTGTAATAGTGGATGATTATTCTCGCTTCACTTGGGTATTCTTTTTACAGGAAAAATCTCAAACCCAAGAGACCTTAAAGGGATTCTTGAGACGGGCTCAAAATGAGTTTGGCTTAAGGATCAAGAAAATAAGAAGCGACAACGGGACGGAGTTCAAGAACTCTCAAATCGAAGGCTTTCTTGAGGAAGAGGGCATCAAGCATGAGTTCTCTTCTCCCTACACCCCACAACAAAATGGTGTAGTGGAGAGGAAGAATCGAACTCTATTAGACATGGCAAGGACCATGCTTGATGAGTACAAGACTTCGGATCCGTTTTGGGCCGAGGCGGTCAACACCGCTTGCTACGCCATCAACCGGTTGTATCTACACCGAATCCTCAAGAAGACATCATATGAACTCCTAACCGGTAAAAAGCCCAACATTTCATATTTTAGAGTCTTTGGTAGCAAATGCTTTATTCTTATTAAAAGAGGTAGAAAATCTAAATTTGCTCCTAAGACTGTGGAAGGCTTTTTACTTGGTTATGACTCAAACACAAGGGCATATAGGGTCTTTAACAAGTCCACTGGACTAGTTGAAGTCTCATGTGACGTTGTGTTTGATGAAACTAACGGCTCTCAAGTAGAGCAAGTTGATCTTGATGAGATAGGTGATGAAGAGGCTCCGTGCATCGCGCTAAGGAACATATCCATTAGGGATGTGTGTCCTAAGGAATCCGAAGAGCTTCCAAAAGCACAAGATCAACCATCCTCCTCCACGCGAGCATCTCCACCAACTCAAAATGAGGATGAGGCTCAAGTTGATGAAGTAGAAGATCAAGCAATTGAGCCACCTCAAGATGATGGCAATGATCAAGGGGGAGATGCAAATGAGGAAGACAAGGAGGAAGAGGAACAAAGGCCGCCACACCCAAGAGTCCACCAAGCAATCCAACGAGATCACCCCGTCGACACCATCCTCGGCGACATTCATAAGGGGGTAACTACTAGATCTTGTGTTGCACATTTTTGTGAACATTACTCGTTTGTTTCCTCTATTGAGCCACACAGGGTAGAGGAAGCACTACAAGATTCGGATTGGGTGGTGGCGATGCAAGAAGAGCTCAACAACTTCACTAGGAATGAGGTATGGCATTTAGTTCCACGTCCTAACCAAAATGTTGTAGGAACCAAATGGGTCTTCCGCAACAAGCAAGACGAGCATGGTGTGGTGATAAGGAACAAAGCTCGACTTGTGGCCAAGGGATACTCCCAAGTCGAAGGTTTGGATTTCGGTGAAACCTATGCACCCGTAGCTAGGCTTGAGTCAATTCGTATATTATTAGCCTATGCTACTTACCATGGCTTTAAGCTTTATCAAATGGACGTGAAAAGTGCCTTCCTCAATGGACCAATCAAGGAAGAGGTCTATGTTGAGCAACCTCCCGGCTTTGAAGACAGTGAGTATCCTAACCATGTCTATAAGCTCTCTAAGGCGCTTTACGGGCTCAAGCAAGCCCCAAGAGCATGGTATGAATGCCTTAGGGATTTCCTTATTGCTAATGGCTTCAAAGTCGGAAAAGCCGATCCTACTCTATTCACTAAAACTCTTAACAATGATTTGTTTGTATGCCAAATTTATGTTGATGATATCATATTTGGGTCTACTAACGAATCTACTTGTGAAGAATTTAGTAGGATCATGACACAAAAGTTCGAGATGTTGATGATGGGGGAGTTGAAGTATTTTCTAGGATTCCAAGTCAAACAACTCCAAGAGGGCACCTTCATCAGCCAAACAAAGTACACTCAAGACATTCTAACCAAGTTTGGGATGAAGGATGCCAAACCCATCAAGACACCCATGGGAACTAATGGGCATCTCGACCTCGACACGGGAGGTAAGTCCGTGGATCAAAAGGTATACCGGTCGATGATAGGTTCATTACTCTATTTATGTGCATCTCGACCGGACATTATGCTTTCCCTTTGCATGTGTGCAAGATTCCAATCCGACCCTAAGGAATCCCACCTTACGACCGTAAAACGAATCTTGAGATATTTGGCTTATACTCCTAAGTTTGGGCTTTGGTACCCTCGGGGATCCACTTTTGATTTAATTGGTTATTCGGATGCCGATTGGGCGGGGTGTAAGATTAATAGAAAGAGCACATCAGGGACTTGCCAGTTCTTGGGAAGATCCTTGGTGTCTTGGGCCTCAAAGAAGCAAAATTCGGTCGCTCTTTCAACCGCCGAAGCCGAGTACATTGCCGCAGGTCATTGTTGCGCGCAATTGCTTTGGATGAGGCAAACCCTGCGGGACTACGGTTACAAATTAACCAAAGTCCCTTTGCTATGTGATAATGAGAGTGCAATCAAAATGGCCGACAATCCCGTCGAGCATAGCCGCACTAAGCACATAGCCATTCGGTATCATTTTCTTAGGGATCACCAACAAAAGGGAGATATTGAGATTGCATACATTAATACTAAAGATCAATTAGCCGATATCTTTACCAAACCACTTGATGAACAAACTTTTACCAAACTTAGGCATGAGCTCAATATTCTTGATTCTAGAAATTTCTATTGCTAACTTGCACACATAGCTCATGAATATACCTTTGATCATGTCTCTTTCATATGCTATGACTAATGTGTTTTCAAGTCTACTTCAAATCAAGTCATAGGTGCATTGAAAGGGCATTGGAGTCTTCGGCGAAGACAAAGGCTTCCACTCCGTCAACTCATCCTTCGCCGTCACTCCGAGCCGCTCTCTATCCTTGGGGGAGAGAGCAAAACAAAAGGACTCCTACTTTGGTATAATCTTCACTCTTTTATTTATGACCAAGGGAGGAGAAAGTTATTTGAAGGGCTCTAATGACTCCGTTTTTGGCGATTCATGCCAAAGGGGGAGGAAGTATTAGCCCAAAGCAAAAGGACAGCACCACCACCTAATTTTAAAATGTAATTTCCAATTGTCAATTTGGTATCTTAATGTGTTCAAAAAGGGGAGAAAGTAGTATTTCAAAATTGTTTCATCAAAACCCTCTTGAACACTAAGAGGAGATTTTATTTAGGGGGAGTTTTGTTTAGTCAAAGGAAAAGCATTTGGAACAGGGGGAGAAAATTTCAAATCTTGAAAATGCTTTGCAAACTCTTATTCATTTACCCTTGACTATTTGCAAAAGAACTTTGAAAAGATTTAGAAAAGATTTTGCAAAAACAAAACATGTGGTGCAAGCGTGGTCCAAAATGTTAAAAATGAAGAAACAATCCATGCATATCTTGTAAGTATTTATATTGGCTCAATTCCAAGCAACCTTTGCACTTATATTATGCAAACTAGTTCAATTATGCACTTCTATATTTGCTTTGGTTTGTGTTGGCATCAATCACCAAAAAGGGGGAGATTGAAAGGGAATTAGGCTTACACCTAGTTCCTATATAATTTTGGTGGTTGAATTGCCCAACACAAATCTTTGGACTAACTAGTTTGTTCTAGTGTATAAGTTATACAGGTGCAAAAGGTTCACACTTAGCCAATAAAAAGACCAAGTGTTGGGTTCAACAAAAGAGCAAAGGAGCAACCGAAGGCTCCTCTGGTCTGGCGCACCGGACTGTCCGGTGCACCACTGGACAGTGTCCGGTGCACCAAAGGACTTCAACGCGAACTCGTCGCCTTCGGGAATTCTCCAGAGCCGGCGCGCTATAATTCACCGGACTGTCCGGTGTACACCGGACAGTGTCCGGTGCTCCAACGGGACGCGGCTCAGGAACTCGCCAGCCTCGGGAAATCAGAGCGGCTGCTCCGCTATAATTCACCGGACATGTCCGGTGTGCACCGGACTGTCCGGTGCATCCACGGAGCAACGACTACTTCGGCGCCAACGGCTACCTGCGAAGCATTTAATGCGCGCGCAGCGCGCGCAGAAGTCAGAGTCGCCCATGCCGGCGCACCGGACAGTGAACAGTGCATGTCCGGTGCGCCACCGGACATCGAGGCGGGCCCAGAAGTCAGAACTCCAACGGTCAGATTCCAACGGCACTGGTGACGTGGCAGGGGCACCGGACATGTCCGGTGCGCCATCGAACAGACAGCCTCCACCAACGGTTATTTTGGTGGTTGGGGCTATAAATACCCCAACCACCCAACCATTCATTGCATCCAAGTTTTCCACTTCCCAACTACTTACAAGAGCTCTAGCATTCAATTCTAGACACACCAAAGAGATCAAATCTTCTCCAAATTCCACACAACGCCCTAGTGACTAGAGAGAGAGATTTGCTTGTGTTCTTTCGAGCTCTTGCACTTGGATTGCTTTCTTCTTTCTTGATTCCTTCATTGCAATCAAACTCACTTGTAATTGAGGCAAGAGACACCAAACTTGTGGTGGTCCTTGTGGGTACTTTGTGTTCCAAGTGATTGAGAAGAGAAAGCTCACTCGATCCGTGGTATCGTTTGAGAGAGGGAAGGGTTGAAAGAGACACGGCCTTTGTGGCCTCCTCAAAGGGGAGTAGGTTTGAGAGAACCGAACCTCGGTAAAACAAATCCGCGTGTCACACTCTTCATTTGCTTGCGATTTGTTTTCCACCCTCTCTCGCGGACTCGGTTTCATATTTCTAACGCTAACCCGGCTTGTAGTTGTGTTTATATTTGTAAATTTCAGTTTCGCCCTATTCACCCCCCCCCCCCCTCTAGGCGACTATCAACCATTTCTTGGTCTAAAATCCGTAGGTGTTAGCCTCTAGTATTATTTAAAATGGTCGCTCATGGCTATTTTCATAAAAAATGGGGGTTGTGTGGCCATTGATCATCGACCAGAGGCTCGTACACTTCACCCCACATATGTTTCCTTGCCATATATTACATTCTTGGATTTCTGGTGGAAACCATTTCTTGGTTAAAAACTCGTACGTGTTAGCCTTCGGTATTATTGAAAATGGTCATTCATGGCTATTTTCGACAAAATGGGGGTTGTGTGGCCATTGATCATCGACCAGAGGCTCATACACCTCACCCCACATATGTTTCCTTGCCATAGATCACATTCTTGGATTTCTGGTGGAGACCATTGATCTTCGACCAGAGGCTCATACACCTCACTACACATATGTTTCCTTGCCATAGATCACATTCTTGGATTTATGGTGGAGAACATTTGATCTATGGCAAGGAAACATATGTGGGGTGTTGGAGACTTGTTCTCAAATGCTATGAGTTAAGAACAAGGCAACACAGAAAATGTTAAACATTAAGGTCCTTCGTCCTTTGAAGCATTATTTCCCTTAGGATATAACGATCTCCGGACGAAGGTCATGAAGGACTAACCTTCATCACTACAGCATACATTAGTAAAAGACGAAGCATATGAAACATAAAAGATAGCATAAATAATCATATAACATTATTCATTTAACTTTATTAACTCATCATAGAGAAATAGAGACAATATTGAATTATAAATGTACCTTCGGCTTGGAAGGAGATGAAAATACAAGTGTGACGCAAAAGCAAATGCCAAGTCCCCGTGAACAGTACGGGGGTACTGTTCACCTATTTATAGGCACAGGACGCAGCCTGTGAGGAATTACAAGTATGCCCCTTATAAAAACTTACAATATTGACTCAGACCTTTATGGACTAAAAGGTCATTCTATCTTTAAGTCGGTTCGCAATGCCGAAGCTTTACGAAGAGGGACCTTCGGCTATTTTATACAAACAGCTTCATCCGAGGATCGCTTCTCTCTATAAGACCTTCGGCGACGAAGCATGGTCCCAACAGTAGCCCCTTTCGCGGTGCTAGATCGTTTTTCGTAACGAGCTTGATCCGTGAAAAAAGTTTCTTAAGCTTCGGAGCGCCGAAGGTCTCAAAAAACACCTTCCCTGAGCTCGTTGTCGAGAAACGATTCAATTTCCCTGCGCGTGGCGGCCCCACCGTGCAGAATTACTGTTCAGTCTTTGCGGCCCACCGTACAGCGAGTGCGAGCGGGTGTCCGCCTGGTGTAAAACTTCTGGCGCTTCGCCTTCTTACCTGCGGCACTATATAAACAGACGAGTAGGTGTGAAGTTACCACAGCATTTACTGCTATTTGCACTGTTTTGCTGCCAAAATTTGTAACCATCGCCGAAGCTTGTTTGTCAGAATTGAACGAAGCTCCATCTTGAAACCTGCTTCGGAGAAAAAAGTATTAAAGTTTCACAAGTTCTTAGCTAAATGGCAAGAGTCCGTTCTACCGCTAGGGTTGAACGCGAGGGGGAGGAAACTGAAGCTTCGGAGACCGTCCCTATCTCCGAAGCCATGCAACGGTCCGGGCTAGTGATTTCGGAAAAGATTCCTATTGATGATGCAGAACAAGCAATCGCTGAAGCAGAAGGAGAAGAAGCAGAGGAAACAGACTCCGAAGATGATTATCACCTTGCCACACCAAGCAAACCCAGCCATTTGGACTTCGGGAAATCTACTGTTTCGAAGGCTGATTTGTCCAAGATGGTAAAGTCAGGCTATTTTACTGAAAATCAAAAGAAGCTACTACGCTTCGGAGGAGAAGAGACTACCCCAAAGCCGGAGAAAGATGAAATTGTTATTTTTAAAAGCTTCTTAAAGGCTGGGTTGAGATTCCCCCTTCATGGGATTATTGCAGAGATATTGAAGAATTTTGGAATCTACTTTCACCAGCTAACCCCTAACGCTATCGTTAGGCTTAGTGTTTACATTTGGGCACTCCGAAGCCAGGCGATGGAACCATTTGCTGACAGCTTCTGCCGAGTTCACGAACTGCACTATCAGACAAAGGCTAGAAAGGATGGTTTACATGAGAACTTTGGTTGTTATAATTTTGCTTATCGGAAAACTACGAAGTATCCTGTGATCAGCTACCGAAGCAAATGGGCAGCTGGGTGGAAATCGGAATGGTTCTATGTTAAGGTTGATGATGATAAAGAAAAACTTGTGCAAAGCCCACTGGAACTGACCTTCGGAGAAACCCGCCCCCAGTGCCACATGTTGCCAGAGGGTCCAACTCAAAAAGCAATGTATGAATTCAAAATAATTGCAGAAAATATCAGTACAAGAGACCTGGTCCAGGAATTCTTGGCTTTCAAAGTTTTCCCTAGTGTAAAAGAGTGGGAAATGCCGAAGCCGGAGGGGGAAAAGAAAAAGGGTGAACTTGTACGCTTGCCTTACTACTTTAAATTTAAGAAATTCTTTAAAACTCCTTGCCAAGAGTGGCTAGATACGATTGAAGTGATGTGCAACGAAATACTTGGTAATTATTCTAAGAAAGAAGATCAATTGATGACTGCAGCCTTCGGCAGCCGTCCAAAACGAAGGCTGAATCGAGTATTGGACGCCCTGGGCTTCGAATACCCAGACTACGAAGATCTGAACAAAGGTGCCAGGGGCCAAAAAAGGAAAAGGGCAACTGAAGCCTTAGATGAAGGTGAAAAAGAACCAATAAAGAAGAAAATTCAAAAGAAAAAGAAAACTTCTTCTCCGAAGCAACAAATATCCGAAGCAGAAGAAACTCCCGCATCGCCTTCTGCTGCTGTTGTTGAGGAAATTCTGAAGGTAATGACTGAATCCTTACCTGCGAAGCTAAGTCCACTGGATCCTCAACTGACAAAGTTTTTTCAGAAGGACAAGGAGCCCGAGAAATCAAGGAAAACAATCAAAGCAAAGAAACAAAGAATCATTACCGTGACAGAGGTAATTGACAAAACGCCGCCAAGAGCTTCGGCCCAAAAAACACGAGCGGCTGCAGAGGGAGCAGATATTGAAATTGCACCTTCGGAGGCCGCAGCCGCCGAAGTTACTTCAGCTGAAGATTTTAATTTAGAGAGCACAATTGAACATATTGACCAAATGCTACTAGACATGGCTGCAGAAGAAGCTGCTACTGCTGCCGGAGAAACTGTGACCGTAGCGTCAAAGAAAGGAAAAGAAATTGCTGACGAAGCTTCAAAAAACGAAACCTTCGCGTTCCAAAACTTAGTTGGAGAACATCTAACAAAAGCTGAAATAGAAGAGCTTAAAGAGTATGCCCAATCCTGCGGATACAAACCTGGGGCACTCCTCTTCGGAGGTGTTGATGATGAGAAATTAGAGTGTATTCGGGACCAAACAGGGGCCAGAGTTATTAGTACTCTGTCCAAGAGTATTGGATTTCCGAAGCTAGAAGCAGATATCAGCCGCTACCGACGACAGCATGTCGTTGGTAGTTTGTTTTACTCCAACTTCAAGGTAAATGACTTGTCCCCTAACTTTTATTGCTTCTAATAAAAACATGTCTGATGAAGGTTGTGTTTGTGTAGAGTATGCTATTGAGCAAAGCCTTGCAAATGCAGCAAGATCTTGAAGATAAAAAGCATGAAGTTATAATTGGAAATTTGGAAAACAAAATAAAGGAGCAATCAGATGCTTTTGAGAAAAAGAACTTTGAACTCCAGGCAACCGAAGGTTTACTGGCGGAAGCTGAAGCAAAAATATCAGAACTGAACACGAAGCTTCTCCGCCAGTCTGAGCAGTTCGAACAAGAAAAACAAGATCTCAATGCAAAACTTGAAGCCGAAGCTCAGCAAAATTCGGATTTGAGAAAACTACTGACAAATCTTCAAGAAAAATGCCTAGAATTTAGCAACAAGTGCATTCAGCGACTAAGAAAGATTTTTCATTCAGTTGGAGCTAGTAGCGAAAAGTTTACCCCCTCAGCTGAAGACCTACCAAAAACCTTCGAACACATTGAGGGGGAAATTGACGAGCTCGACGAAGTCATAGCTGGGCATGGTGACTTCTGTGCCTGGGTGGCTTCTCGAGGGACCGCTGCAGCCTTCATGAAAGCTGGCTGTGATCATGGGAAAATTGTCAATAGGCCAAATTTTACTTTGTCACCATCAATCCTGGATGACATCCCTG
This sequence comes from Zea mays, assembly GCF_902167145.1. NCBI lineage: Eukaryota > Viridiplantae > Streptophyta > Magnoliopsida > Poales > Poaceae > Zea > Zea mays. The sequence continues at coordinate 39,895 of NW_023366747.1, read as the reverse complement.
ATCTCGCCCGAAGCATCTCGAATCGATTTGTAAAGATGATATGGACAAAAGGTGGTCGAGAGAAAGCTGGAGACGAAGCTCGTAGCCACCTTGATCCAGTAAGAAATCATACCTTGTGCTTACCTTTTCCTATGAACTTGATTCTGACTTCCAATGACCCTATTCATGTAGGATGACGAAGCCGAAGCTGATGATCAAAAATAACGTCGAAACCGAAGCTCCTTGGTGGTTTAGATAGTAGACTGCAGACAGTACTTGAAAAACTTTTGAGAACTTTTGTAAATGTAAACAAAACTTCCATGTATACTATCCATACCTTGTAATATATCCTTAACCTTTTGACTGATGTATGAGAAATGCTTTGATGTGGACGAAATCTCCTTTTTTGAGCCGAAGGCGAAAAAAACACCTTCCCTTCTTTTCGTACGCAACGAAGCATAGAAAACAACATTTTCCTTTTTGCCGAAGCTCTCCTTCATAAAAACAACAGTTTCCCTTCTTTTTTGTGTACGAAGCTCTTTTTTCCCTTTCTTTTTCCTTTTCTTGCCGAAGCAACCATTTTATGTGATGAAGATGATTATCCTACATATGACTAGATGAATGTTTATGAATGCAAATGCTATGATGTAATGTGTTGTGCAAATGAATGGCCAAACACGTATCCGAAGCCATATTCATAGCCATTATTTTCTTAAAAACATTCACACCTCAGCTCTGCATTCCCTTAGGAACGACTTTGGAGCTTCTTCGCCTTTACTTTTGGCGGAATCAGCGTTGACTTTTCGCTGTAAGCTCTGCATTCCCTTAGGAACGTCTTTGGAGCTTCTTCGCCTTTTACTTAGGCGGTATAAGCTCTGCATTCCCTTAGGAACGTCTTTGGAGCTTCTTCGCCTTTTACTTAGGCGGTATAAGCTCTGCATTCCCTTAGGAACGTCTTTGGAGCTTCTTCGCCTTTTACTTTTCGGCACTCGATGGTGCGCTCTCAGCTTTTACATTTACATTCTTTGGGGGATTTTGCTCTTATAAGACTAAAAAAGGAAATTACATATGCTGGCCCCATTAAAAACCTTTCTCCCCCTTTGAAAAGGAAAAGGGTGCCATGAAAGGAAAAATAAAAATGTGAAAAATTACATCGAATTATACATAATATCGCCGAAGCTCATCCGCATTCCAAGATCTAGGAATGTCGTTGCCGTCCATGTCTTTCAATCTGTATGAACCGGGCCTTGACAAAGATGCTACTAAGAAAGGCCCGTCCCATTTCAGCTGCAATTTGCCCACTGTTTCCGGGTTGGCCACCCTCCGAAGCACTAAGTGCCCTGGCTCAATATTTTTTAGCCGAACCTTTCTATCCCGCCATTTGACTGTTTCAGCTTGATATTTATTAATATTCTCCACGGCTTGCAGTCTGATCCCTTCTAAAGCATCTTTTTCTATAGAATAAGCAGCTTCGGAATCTGATTCTGCCGAAGCTACTATCCTTATTGATCCGGCTTCTTCTGGAGTTATTGCTTCGTCACCGAATAACAACTTGAATGGAGTGAAGCCTGTAGATCTTGATGTTGTCGTGTTGTGGCTCCACACCACTTTGGTTAGCTGATCTGGCCATTTTCCTCTAGGTTGATTGAAGATTAGCTTCATTATTCCTGTCATTATAATGCCGTTGGCTCTTTCAACGAGTCCATTTGACTCCGGGTGCCTGACTGATGCGAAATGGATCTTCGTACCAATTTGGTCACAGAAATCCCTGAAAGCTTCGGAGTCAAACTGTGTTCCATTGTCCACAGTGATAGCCTTTGGCACCCCAAAACGACAAACAATATTCTGCCAGAAAAATTTTTGGATGGTAGCCGAAGTTATTGTGGCTAAAGGCTTCGCCTCAATCCATTTAGAAAAATATTCCACAGCTACCACAACATATCTCAGGTTCCCTTGGGCTGGTGGTAACGGACCTAACAAGTCAAGGCCCCACCTTTGCAATGGCCAAGTGGGTTGTATGAGCTGTGTCAAGGACGAAGGTTGTTTTTGATCTCTTGCACATTTCTGACAACCTTCGCACTTTTGAACCAATTCTGCTGCATCCGAAGCTGCCTTCGGCCAATAAAACCCTTGACGGAAAATTTTTCCGAGTAACGGCCTAGATCCAATGTGAGATCCACACAGGCCTGCATGTATTTCTTTCATTAACTCTATACCTTCGGTTCTAGATAAGCATTTAAGCAGCGGAGCACAAACTCCATGTTTATACAACTCCCCTTCTATCATGACATATGGGCGAGCTCTTGCTTCTATCCTCTTGTTATAAGCTTCGTCATCTGAAAGAAACTTACCCTGGAGGTAAGAGATGATCTCGGTTCTCCAATCTTCGCTAAAAACAGGAGATATATTAAGAACTGCTCTTTCAAGAAGTTCCACCGAAGGTGCTTTTATTGTTTCGAAAAATACATCCGAAGGTAAAGGCAGCCCCTGTGCTGCTGACTTAGCTAGCAAATCAGCATGCTCATTTTGTCCTCTAGGGATATTTTTGACAGAAAACCCTTCGAAGGAAGCTTCAACTCTTCGAACCATATCCAGATATTTTTCAAGCTTCGGATCCTTAACCTTGCAACTTTTGTCAATATGACCCGAAACAACCTGGGAATCAGTTTTAAGTATGGCTCTTCTGATTCCCATTGCTTTTAACTTTCGAAGACCTAGAATCAATGCTTCGTACTCAGCAATGTTGTTTGTGCAATTAAAATCAAGCTTTGCTGCATAACAAGTTTTGACTTTGAAGGTGAAACCAACACAGCAGCCGCTCCTGCTCCGAAGGTTCCCCAAGATCCATCACAAAACACTGTCCAGGCTTCGTTGTCTTTATTTGTTTCCTCCTCCTGAGCCCCTGGCGTCCAATCAGCAATAAAGTCTGCCAGTGCCTGTGACTGAATCGAAGATCTATGAACATATTCAATACAAAATTCATTGAGCTCAGCAGCCCATTTTCCAATCCTTCCAGTAGCTTCTCGGTTCCTCATAATATCCTTCAGAGGTTGCGAAGAAGGAACAATTATGTTGTAAGCTTGGAAATAGTGCCGAAGCTTCCTGGAGGCCATCAAGACAGCATACAGTATCTTCTCCAGCTCTGTATAATTTTTCTTTGACAAACTAAGAACTTCGGATACAAAATATATTGGGGCCTGCCTCTTGACTTGACCATCAAGCTTCTCCTGGACAAGCGCTGCACTTACCGCTGAGTGCGAAGCTGCCACATATAATAACAAAGGAGCCCCTGGCATTGGTGGGGTCAATGTTGTTAGATCTATTAAATACTGTTTTAATTCTTCAAAAGCCTTCTGTTGGATTGATCCCCATTGAAAGACTTCGGCTGACTTCAGCACTTCGAAGAATGGTAAATTTCTCTCTGCTGATCTGGATATGAATCTATTGAGAGATGCCAATCTTCCTGTCAATCTTTGAGCTCCCTTCTTCGTAGTTGGTGGCTCCATCCGAAGTATAGCTTCAATTTTACTTGGATTAGCTTCAATCCCCTTTGTTGAAACCAAGCATCCAAGAAATTTCCCCTTCTTCACTCCGAAGACACATTTTTCTGGATTTAACTTTAAGCCAGCTTGCCTGAAACTGGCGAAGGTCTCCTGCAGATCAGCAATATGATTCTCCTGCTTCGTGCTTTTGACAATGATGTCATCAACATAAGTTAATACATTTCTGCCTATTTGGGATTGAAGAACCTTCGCAGTCATTCGACTGAAACTTCCTCCAGCGTTTTTGAGCCCCTCAGGCATCCGAAGATAGCAATATGTGCCACTTGGAGTGATGAAGCTAGTCTTCGGCTCATCTTCCTTCTTCATCCAAATTTGGTGATAGCCTGAATAGCAGTCTAATAGACTCATGAGCTCTGACGAAGCTGCTGCATCAACTAAAGAGTCTATCCTTGGTAACGGGAATTCATCCTTCGGACAAGCCTTGTTAAGATCTGTGAAATCGATGCACATTCGCCACTTGCCATTGGCCTTTTTTACCATAACAGTGTTAGCCAGCCATTCTGGGTACTTTACTTCTCTGATAACTCCTGCACTGAGGAGTCTTTTGACTTCGTTGCGAGCACCTTCGGCCTTATCATCTGACATTTTCCGAAGCCTTTGCTTTCTGGGTCTGAAAGATGGATCGACATTGAGCGAGTGCTCAATGACATCCCTATTAACTCCGCATAGATCATTGGCTGACCATGCAAAAACATCTTTGTTATTGAACAAAAACCTTATCAAGGTTTTTTCCTGCTCTTCGGATAGTTGAGAGCCTAACAGTACCTTCTGCTCTGCTATGTCCTCACATAAGAGCATGGGCTTCGGCTGATCTGCTGAAGCTGCTTTCTCCCTTCTGAATTTGTACTGTTCACAAGCTTCGGCTCCATCTATATTATGGATTGCTTTGGAGTCAGTCCAGTTACCTTCGGCCCTTCTTGCGGCTTCCTGACTTCCATGGATAGCAATGGGTCCCTGATCCGAAGGTATCTTCATGCAAAGATAAGCAGGATGAAGGATTGCTTCGAAGGCATTAAGAGTACCACGACCAATAATTGCATTGTAAGGATATTCTATGTCAACAATGTCAAACACAACTTGCTCAGTTCTAGTGTTGTTGATGAATCCGAAGGTCACTGACATGGTGATCTTGCCCAGTGCTACAATCTGTCTTCCTCCGAAGCCACAGAGAGGATGTGTAGCATCATGAATCTTATCTTCTGGCTCTTGCATTTGTCTGAAGGCTTTAGCAAATATGATGTCAGCTGCACTGCCTGTGTCAACCAAGACATTGTGGACCAGAAATCCTTTGATAACACAAGAGATAACCATGGCATCGTTGTGTGGGTAATCTTTGAGCTGAAGGTCCTCTTGGGAGAAGGTAATAGGAATGTGAGACCATCTTGTCTTGATGAAGGGTCCTTGCACCCCAACATGCTGTACCCTTCTCTGTGCTTCCTTCTTCTGTTTCTTGTTAGCTGGCTCTGAGGACGAGCCACCTGTGATTGGTAGTACCAGCTTCGGCTCCGAAGCAGCTCCAGCTTGGTCGTTGAACGAAGCCATCAGCTCAAAAAGTGGAAGTGAGTTCACCGGAGGTGGGCGCCAATGTTGGAGACTTGTTCTCAAATGCTATGAGTTAAGAACAAGGCAACACAGAAAATGTTAAACATTAAGGTCCTTCGTCCTTTGAAGCATTATTTCCCTTAGGATATAACGATCTCCGGACGAAGGTCATGAAGGACTAACCTTCATCACTACAGCATACATTAGTAAAAGACGAAGCATATGAAACATAAAAGATAGCATAAATAATCATATAACATTATTCATTTAACTTTATTAACTCATCATAGAGAAATAGAGACAATATTGAATTATAAATGTACCTTCGGCTTGGAAGGAGATGAAAATACAAGTGTGACGCAAAAGCAAATGCCAAGTCCCCGTGAACAGTACGGGGGTACTGTTCACCTATTTATAGGCACAGGACGCAGCCTGTGAGGAATTACAAGTATGCCCCTTATAAAAACTTACAATATTGACTCAGACCTTTATGGACTAAAAGGTCATTCTATCTTTAAGTCGGTTCGCAATGCCGAAGCTTTACGAAGAGGGACCTTCGGCTATTTTATACAAACAGCTTCATCCGAGGATCGCTTCTCTCTATAAGACCTTCGGCGACGAAGCATGGTCCCAACATGGGGTGAGGTGTACGAGCCTCTGGTCGATGATCAATGGCCACACAACCCCCATTTTTGCCGAAAATAGCCATGAATGACCATTTTCAAAAATACTGAAGGCTAACACCTACGGATTTTTGACCAAGAAATGGTCTCCACCAGAAATCAAAGAATGTGATCTATGGCAAGGAAACATATGTGGGGTGAGGTGTATGAGCCTCTGGTCGATGATCAATGGCCACACAACCCCCATTTTTGTCGAAAATAGCCATGAACGACCATTTTCAATAATACCGAAGGCTAACACCTACGGATTTTTGACCAAGAAATGGTCTCCACCAGAAATCCAAGAATGTGATCTATGGCAAGGAAACATATGTGGGGTGAGGTGTATGAGCCTATGGTGGAAGATCAATGGCCACACAACCCCCATTTTGCCGAAAATAGCCATGAACGACCATTTTCATTAATACCGAAGGCTAACACGTACGAGTTTTTAACCAAGAAATGGTCACCACCAGAAATCCAAGAATGTTATCTATGGCAAGGAAACATATGTGGGGTGAGGTGTATGAGCGTCTGGTCGATGATCAATGGCCACACAACCCCCATTTTTGTCGAAAATAGCCATGAATGACCATTTTCAAAAATACTAAAGGCTAACACCTACGGATTTTTGACCAAGAAATGGTCTCTACCAGAAATCCAAGAATGTGATCTATGGCAAGGAAACATATGTGGGGTGAGGTGTACGAGCCTCTGGTCGATGATCAATGGCCACACAACCCCCATTTTGCCGAAAATAGCCATGAGTGACCATTTTCAATAATACCGAAGGCTAACACGTACGAGTTTTTAACCAAGAAATGGTTTCCACCAGAAATCCAAGAATGTAATCTATGGCGTGATCTATGGCAAGGAAACATATGTGGGGTGAGGTGTATGAGCCTCTGGTCGACGATCAATGGACACACAACCCTAATTTTTGTCGAAAATAGCCACGAACGACCATTTTCAATGACACTGAAGTCTAACACCTACGGATTTTTGACCAAGAAATGGTCTCCACCATAAATCCAAGAATGTGATCTATGGCAAGGAAACATATGTGGGGTGAGGTGTATGAGCGTCTGGTCGATGATCAATGGCCACACAACCCCCATTTTTGTCGAAAATAGCCATGAATGACCATTTTCAAAAATACCAAAGGCTAACACGTACGAGTTTTTAACCAAGAAATGGTCTCCACCAGGAATCCAAGAATGTAATCTATGGCAAGGAAACATATGTGGGGTGAGGTGTATGAGCCTCTGGTCGATGATAAATGGCCACACAACCCCCATTTTGCCGAAAATAGCCATGAATGACCATTTTCAATAATACCGAAGGCTAACACCTACGAGTTTTTAACCAAGAAATGGTCTCCACCAAAAATCCAAGAATGTGATCTATGGCAAGGAAACATATGTGGGGTGAGGTGTATGAGCCTCTGGTCGATGATCAATGGCCACACAACCCCCATTTTTGTCGAAAATAGCCATGAACGACCATTTTCAATAATACCGAAGGCTAACACCTACGGATTTTTGACCAAGAAATGGTCTCCACCAGAAATCCAAGAATGTGATCTATGGCAAGGAAACATATGTGGGGTGAGGTGTATGAGCCTCTGGTCGATGATCAATGGCCACACAACCCCCATTTTTGTCGAAAATAGCCATGAACGACCATTTTCAATAATACCGAAGGCTAACACCTACGGATTTTTGACCAAGAAATGGTCTCCACCAGAAATCCAAGAATGTGTTCTATGGCAAGGAAACATATGTGTAGTGAGGTGTATGAGCCTCTGGTCGAATATCAATGGCCACACAACCCCCATTTTTGTCGAAAATAGCCATGAACGACCATTTTCAATAATATCGAAGGCTAACAACTACGGATTTTTGCCCAAGAAATGGTCTCCACCAGAAATCCAAGAATGTGATCTACGACAAGGAAACATATGTGGGGTGAGGTGTATGAGCCTCTGATCGATGATCAATGGCCACACAACCCCCATTTTGTCGAAAATAGCCATGAACGACCATTTTCAATAATACCGAAGGCTAACACCTACGGATTTTTGACCAAGAAATGGTCTCCACCAGAAATCCAAGAATGTGATCTATGGCAAGGAAACATATGTGGGGTGAGGTGTATGAGCCTATGGTGGAAGATCAATGGCCACACAACCCCCATTTTGCCGAAAATAGCCATGAACGACCATTTTCAATAATACCGAAGGCTAACACGTACGAGTTTTTAACCAAGAAATGGTCTCCACCAGAAATCCAAGAATGTGATCTATGGCAAGGAAACATATGTGGGGTGCGGTGTATGAGCTTCTGGTCGATGATCAATGGCCACACAACCCCCATTTTTGTCGAAAATAGCCATGAATGACCATTTTCAAAAATACCAAAGGCTAACACCTACGGATTTTTGACCAAGAAATGGACTCCACCAGAAATCCAAGAATGTGATCTATGGCAAGGAAACATATGTGGGGTGAGGTGTACGAGCCTCTGGTCGATGATCAATGGCCACACAACCCCCATTTTGCCGAAAATAGCCATGAATGACCATTTTCAATAATACCGAAGGCTAACACGTACGAGTTTTTAACCAAGAAATGGTTTCCACCAGAAATCCAAGAATGTAATCTATGGTGTGATCTATGGCAAGGAAACATATGTGGGTTGAGGTGTATGAGCCTCTGGTCGACGATCAATGGCCACACAACCCTAATTTTTGTCGAAAATAGCCATGAACGACCATTTTCAATGACACTGAAGGCTAACACCTACGGATTTTTGACCAAGAAATGGTCTCCACCATAAATCCAAGAATGTGATCTATGGCAAGGAAACATATGTGGGGTGAGGTGTATGAGCGTCTGGTCGATGATCAATGGCCACACAACCCCCATTTTTGTCGAAAATAGCCATGAATGACCATTTTCAATAATACCAAAGGCTAACACGTACGAGTTTTTAACCAAGAAATGGTCTCCACCAGAAATCCAAGAATGTAATCTATGGCAAGGAAACATATGTGGGGTGAGGTGTATGAGCCTCTAGTCGATGATAAATGGCCACAAAACCCCCATTTTGCCGAAAATAGCCATGAATGACCATTTTCAATAATACCGAAGGCTAACACCTACGAGTTTTTAACCAAGAAATGGTCTCCACCAGAAATCCAAGAATGTGATCTATGGCAAGGAAACATATGTGGGGTGAGGTGTATGAGCCTCTGGTCGAAGATCAATGGCCACACAACCCCCATTTTTTATGAAAATAGCCATGAGCGACCTTGAAAATAGCCATGAGCGACCATTTTCAATAATACTAGAGGCTAACACGTACGGATTTTTGACCAAGAAATGGTCTCCACCAGAAATCCAAGAATGTGATCTATGGCAAGGAAACATATGTGGGGTGAGGTGTATGAGCCTCTGGTCGATGATCAATGGCCACACAACCCCCATTTTTGTCGAAAATAGCCATCAACGACCATTTTCAATAATACCGAAGGCTAACACCTACGGATTTTTGACCAAGAAATGGTCTCCACCAAAATCCAAGAATGTGATCTATGGCAAGGAAACATATGTGGGGTGAGGTGTATGAGCCTCTGGTCGATGATCAATTGTCACAAAACCCCATTTTTGTCGAAAATAGCCATGAACGACCATTTTCAATAATATCGAAGGCTAACACCTACGGATTTTTGACCAAGAAATGGTCTCCACCAGAAATCCAAGAATGTGATCTACGACAAGGAAACATATGTGGGGTGAGGTGTATGAGCCTCTGGTCGCGATCAATGGCCACACAACCCCCATTTTTGTCGAAAATAGCCATGAATGACCATTTTCAATAATATCGAAGGCTAACACCTACGGATTTTTGACCAAGAAATGGTCTCCACCAGAAATCCAAGAATGTGATCTATGGCAAGGAAACATATGTGGGGTGAGGTGTATGAGCCTCTGGTCGACGATCAATGGCCACACAACCCCCATTTTGCCGAAAATAGCCATGAATGACCATTTTCAATAATACCGAAGGCTAACACGTACGAGTTTTTAACCAAGAAATGGTCTCCACCAGAAATCCAAGAATGTAATCTATGACAAGGAAACATATGTGGGGTGAGGTTTATGAGCCTCTAGTCGATGATAAATGGCCACACAACCCCCATTTTTTATGAAAATAGCCATGAGCGACCTTGAAAATAGCCATGAGCGACCATTTCAATAATACTAGAGGCTAACACCTACGGATTTTAGACCAAGAAATGGTCTCCACCAGAAATCCAAGAATGTGATCTATGGCAAGGAAACATATGTGGGGTGAGGTGTATGAGCCTCTAGTCGATGATCAAATGCCACACAACCCCCATTTTTGTCGAAAATAGCCATGAATGACCATTTTCAATAATACCGAAGGCTAACACCTACGGATTTTTGACCAAGAAATGGTCTCCACCAGAAATCTAAGAATGTGATCTATGGCAAGGAAACATATGTGGGGTGAGGTGTACGAGCCTCTGATCGATGATCAATGGCCACACAACCCCCATTTTGCCGAAAATAGCCATGAATGACCATTTTCAATAATACCGAAGGCTAACACGTACGAGTTTTTAACCAAGAAATGGTTTCCACCAGAAATCCAAGAATGTAATCTATGGCAAGGAAACATATGTGGGGTGAGGTTTATGAGCCTCTAGTCGATGATAAATGGCCACACAACCCCCATTTTTTATGAAAATAGCCATGAGCGACCATTTTCAATAATACTAGAGGCTAACACCTACGGATTTTAGACCAAGAAATGGTCTCCACCAGAAATCCAAGAATGTGATCTATGGCAAGGAAACATATGTGGGGTGAGGTGTATGAGCATCTGGTCGATGATCAATGGCCACACAACCCCCATTTTTGTCGAAAATATCCATGAGCGACCATTTTCAATAATACCTAAGGCTAACACCTACGGATTTTAGACCAAGAAATGGTCTCCACCAGAAATCCAAGAATGTGATCTATGGCAACGAAACATATGTGGGGTGAGGTGTATGAGCGTCTGGTCGATGATCAATGGCCACACAACCCCCATTTTTGTCGAAAATAGCCATGAACGACCATTTTCAATAATACCGAAGGCTAACACCTACGGATTTTTGCCCAAGAAATGGTCTCCACCAGAAATCCAAGAATGTGATCTATGGCAAGGAAACATATGTGGGGTGAGGTGTATGAGCGTCTGGTCGATGATCAATGGCCACACAACCCCCATTTTTGTCGAAAATAGCCATGAACGACCATTTTCAATAATACCGAAGGCTAACACCTACGGATTTTTGACCAAGAAATGGTCTCCACCAGAAATCCAAGAATGTGATCTACGACAAGGAAACATATGTGGGGTGAGGTGTATGAGCCTCTGGTCGACGATCAATGGCCACACAACCCCCATTTTGCCGAAAATAGCCATGACTGACCATTTTCAATAATACTGAAGGCTAACACGTACGAGTTTTTAACCAAGAAAAGGTTTCCACCAGAAATCCAATAATGTAATCTATGGCAAGGAAACATATGTGGGGTGAGGTGTATGAGCCTCTAGTCGATGATAAATGGCCACACAACCCCCATTTTTGTCGAAAATAGCCATGAACGACCATTTTCAATAATATCGAAGGCTAACACCTACGGATTTTTGACCAAGAAATGGTCTCCACCAGAAATCCAAAAATGTGATCTATGGCAAGGAAACATATGTGGGGTGAGGTGTACGAGCCTTTAGTCGATGATCAATGGCCACACAACCCCCATTTTGCCGAAAATAGCCATGAGCGACCATTTTCAATAATATTAGAGGCTAACACCTACGGATTTTAGACCAAGAAATGGTCTCCACCAGAAATCCAAGAATGTGATCTATGGCAAGGAAACATATGTGGGGTGAGGTGTACGAGCCTCTGGTCGATGATCAATGGCCACACAACCCCCATTTTTGTCGAAAATAGCCATGAACGACCATTTTCAATAATACCGAAGGCTAACACGTACGAGTTTTTAACCAAGAAATGGTTTCCACCAGAACTCCAAGAATGTAATCTATGGCAAGGAAACATATGTGGGGTGAGGTTTATGAGCCTCTAGTCGATGATAAATGGCCACACAACCCCCATTTTTTATGAAAATAGCCATGAGCGACCTTGAAAATAGCCATCAGCGACCATTTTCAATAATATTAGAGGCTAACACCTACGTATTTTAGACCAAGAAATGGTCTCCACCAGAAATCCAAGAATGTGATCTATGGCAAGGAAACATATGTGGGGTGAGGTGTACGAGCCTCTGGTCGATGATCAATGGCCACACAACCCCCATTTTTGTCGAAAATAGCCATGAACGACCATTTTCAATAATACCGAAGGCTAACACGTACGAGTTTTTAACCAAGAAATGGTCTCCACCAGAAATCCAAGAATGTGATCTATGGCAAGGAAACATATGTGAGGTGAGGTGTATGAGCGTCTGGTCGATGATCAATGGCCACACAACCCCCATTTTTGTCGAAAATAGCCATGAATGACCATTTTCAAAAATACCAAAGGCTAACACGTACGGATTTTTGACCAAGAAATGGTCTCCACCAGAAATCCAGGAATGTGATCTATGGCAAGGAAACATATGTGGGGTGAGGTGTATGAGCCTCTGGTCGATGATCAATGGCCACACAACCCCCATTTTGCCGAAAATAGCCATGAATGACCATTTTCAATAATACCGAAGGCTAACACGTACGAGTTTTTAACCAAGAAATGGTCTCCACCAGAAATCCAAGAATGTGATCTATGGCAAGGAAATATATGTGGGGTGAGGTTTATGAGCCTCTAGTTAATGATAAATGGCCACACAACCCCCATTTTTTATGAAAATAGCCATGAGCGACCATTTTCAATAATACTGGAGGCTAAGACCTACGGATTTTTGACCAAGAAATGGTCTCCACCAGAAATCCAAGAATGTGATCTATGGCAAGGAAACATATGTGGGGTGAGGTGTATGAGCCTCTGGTCGATGATCAATTGCCACACAACCCCCATTTTGTCGAAAATAGCCATGAACGACCATTTTCAATAATACCGAAGGCTAACACCTACGGATTTTTGACCAAGAAATGGTCTCCACCAGAAATCCAAGAATGTGATCTATGGCAAGGAAACATATGTGGGGTGAGGTGTATGAGCCTATAGTCGATGATCAATGGCCACACAACCCCCATTTTTGTCGAAAATAGCCATGAATGACCATTTTCAATAATACCGAAGGCTAACACCTACGAGTTTTTATCCAAGAAACGGTCTCCACCAGAAATCCAAGAATGTGATCTATGGCAAGGAAACATATGTGTGGTGAGGTGTATGAGCCTCTGGTCGATGATCAATGGCACACAACCCCCATTTTTATGAAAATAGCCATGAGCGACCTTGAAAATAGCCATGAGCGACCATTTTCAATAATACTAGAGGCTAAGACCTGCGGATTTTTGACCAAGAAATGGTCTCCACCAGAAATCCAAGAATGTGATCTATGGCAAGGAAACATATGTGGGGTGAGGTGTATGAGCCTCTGGTCGATGATCAATGGCCACACAACCCCCATTTTTTATGAAAATAGCCATGAACGACCATTTTCAAAAATACCAAAGGCTAACACCTACGGATTTTTGACCAAGAAATGGTCTCCACCAGAAATCCAAGAATGTGATCTATGGCAAGGAAACATATGTGGGGTGAGGTGTACGAGCCTCTGGTCGATGATCAATGGCCACAGAACCCCCATTTTGCTGAAAATAGCCATGAACGACCATTTTCAATAATACCGAAGGCTAACACGTACGAGTTTTTAACCAAGAAATGGTCTCCACCAGAAATCCAAGAATGTGATCTATGGCAAGGAAACATATGTGGGGTGAGGTGTACGAGCCTTTAGTCGATGATCAATGGCCACACAACCCCCATTTTGCCGAAAATCGCCATGAGCGACCATTTTCAATAATATTAGAGGCTAACACCTACGGATTTTAGACCAAGAAATGGTCTCCACCAGAAATCCAAGAATGTGATCTATGGCAAGGAAACATATGTGGGGTGAGGTGTACGAGCCTCTGGTCGATGATCAATGGCCACACAACCCCCATTTTTGTCGAAAATAGCCATGAACGACCATTTTCAATAATACCGAAGGCTAACACGTACGAGGTTTTAACCAAGAAATGGTCTCCACCAGAAATCCAAGAATGTGATCTATGGCAAGGAAACATATGTGGGGTGAGGTGTATGAGTGTCTGGTCGATGATCAATGGCCACACAACCCCCATTTTTGTCGAAAATAGCCATGAACGACCTTGAAAATAGCCATGAGCGACCATTTTCAATAATACTAGAGGCTAACACCTACGGATTTTAGACCAAGAAATGGTCTCCACCAGAAATCCAAGAATGTGATCTATGACAAGGAAACATATGTGGGGTGAGGTGTATGAGCGTCTGGTCGATGATCAATGGCCACACAACCCCCATTTTTGTCAAAAATAGTCATGAACGACCATTTTCAATAATACCGAAGGCTAACACCTACGGATTTTTGCCCAAGAAATGGTCTCCACCAGAAATCCAAGAATGTGATCTATGGCAAGGAAACATATGTGGGGTGAGGTGTATGAGCCTCTGGTCGACGATCAATGGCCACACAACCCCCATTTTGCCGAAAATAGCCATGAACGACCATTTTCAATAATACCGAAGGCTAACACGTACGAGTTTTTGACCAAGAAATGGTCTCCACCAAAAATCCAAGAATGTGATCTATGGCAAGGAAACATATGTGGGGTGAGGTGTATGAGCCTCTGGTCGACGATCAATGGCCACACAACCCCCATTTTGCCGAAAATAGCCATGAATGACCATTTTCAATAATACTAGAGGCTAAGACCTACGGATTTTAGACCAAGAAATGGTCTCCACCAGAAATCCAAGAATGTGATCTATGGCAAGGAAACATATGTGGGGTGAGGTGTATGAGCGTCTGGTCGATGATCAATGGCCACACAACCCCCATTTTTGTCGAAAATAGCCATGAACGACCATTTTCAAAAATACCGAAGGCTAACACCTACGGATTTTTCACCAAGAAATGGTTTCCACCAGAAATCCAAGAATGTGATCTATGGCAAGGAAACATATGTGGGGTGAGGTTTATGAGCCTCTGGTCGATGATCAATGGCCACACAACCCCCATTTTTGTCGAAAATAGCCATGAATGACCATTTTCAATAATACCGAAGGCTAACACATACGAGTTTTTAACCAAGAAATGGTTTCCACCAGAAATCCAAGAATATAATCTATGGCAAGGAAACATATGTGGGGTGAGGTTTATGAGCCTCTAGTCGATGATAAATGGCCACACAACCCCCATTTTTTATGAAAATAGCCACGAGCGACCTTGAAAATAGCCATGAGCGACCATTTCTTGGTCTAAAATCCGTAGGTGTTAGCCTCTAATATTTTTGAAAATGGTCGCTCATGGCTATTTTCGGCAAGGAAACATATGTGGGGTGAGGTGTACGAGCCTCTGGTCGATGATCAATGGCCACACAACCCCCATTTTTTATGAAAATAGCCATGAGCGACCTTGAAAATAGCCATGAGCGACCATTTTCAATAATACTAGAGGCTAAGACCTGTGGATTTTTGACCAAGAAATGGTCTCCACCAGAAATCCAAGAATGTGATCTATGGCAAGGAAACATATGTGGGGTGAGGTGTATGAGCCTCTGGTCGATGATCAATGGCCACACAACCCCCAGTTTTTTATGAAAATAGCCATGAACGACCATTTTCAAAAATACCAAAGGCTAACACCTACGGATTTTTGACCAAGAAATGGTCTCCACCAGAAATCCAAGAATGTGATCTATGGCAAGGAAACATATGTGGGGTGAGGTGTATGAGCCTCTAGGTCGATGATCAATTGTCCACAGAACCCCATTTTGTCCGAAAATAGCCATGAACGACCATTTTCAATAATACCGAAGGCTAACACCGTACGAGTTTTTAACCAAGAAATGGTCTCCACCAGAAATCCAAGAATGTGATCTACTGACAAGGAAACATATGTGGGGTGAGGTGTACTGAGCCTTTAGTCGCTGATCAATGGCCACACAACCCCCATTTTTGTCGAAAATAGCCATGAGCTGACCATTTTCAATAATATAGAAGGCTAACACCTACGGATTTTAGACCAAGAAATGGTCTCCACCAGAAATCCAAGAATGTGATCTATGGCAAGGAAACATATGTGGGGTGAGGTCTACGAGCCTCTGGTCGATGATCAATGGCCACACAACCCCCATTTTGTCGAAAATAGCCATGAACGACCATTTTCAATAATACCGAAGGCTAACACGTACGAGTTTTTAACCAAGAAATGGTCTCCACCAGAAATCCAAGAATGTAATCTATGCAAGGAAACATATGTGGGGTGAGGTGTATGAGCGTCTAGTCGATGATCAATGGCCACACAACCCCCATTTTTGTCTGAAAATAGCCATGAGCGACCTTGAAAATAGCCATGAGCGACCATTTTCAATAATACTAGAGGCTAACACCTATGGATTTTAGACCAAGAAATGGTCTCCACCAGAAATCCAAGAATGTGATCTATGACAAGGAAACATATGTGGGGTGAGGTGTATGATGCGTCTAGTCGATGATCAAATGCCACACAACCCCCATTTTTGTCGAAAATAGCCATGAACTGACCATTTTCAATAATACCGAAGGCTAACACCTACGGATTTTTGCCGAAGAAATGGTCTCCACCAGAAATCTAAGAATGTGATCTATGGCAAGGAAACATATGTGGGGTGAGGTGTACTGAGCCTCTGATCGACTGATCAATGGCCACACAACCCCCATTTTGCCGAAAATAGCCATGAACGACCATTTTCAATAATACCGAAGGCTAACACGTACGAGATTTTTAACCAAGAAATGGTCTCCACCAGAAATCCAAGAATGTGAATCTATGGCAAGGAAACATATGTGGGGTGAGGTGTATGAGCCTCTGGTCGACTGATCAATGGCCACACAACCCCCATTTTTTCCTGAAAATAGCCATGAAGGACCATTTTCAATAATACTAGAGGCTAAGACCTACGGATTTTAGACCAAGAAATGGTCTCCACCAGAAATCCAAGAATGTGATCTATGGCAAGGAAACATATGTGGGGTGAGGTGTATGAGCAGTCTAGGTCGATGATCAATGGCCACATAACCCCCATTTTTGTCGAAAATATCCATGAGCGACCATTTTCAATAATACCTAAGGCTAACACCTACGGATTTTTAGACCAAGAAATGGTTCTCCACCAGAAATCCAAGAATGTGATCTATGGCAACGAAACATATGTGGGGTGAGGTGTATGAGCGTCTGGTCGATGATCAATGGCCACACAACCCCCATTTTTGTCGAAAATAGCCATGAACGACCATTTTCAATAATACCGAAGGCTAACACCTACGGATTTTTGCCCAAGAAATGGTCTCCACCAGAAATCCAAGAATGTGATCTATGGCAAGGAAACATATGTGGGGTGAGGTGTATGAGCGTCTGGTCGATGATCAATGGCCACACAACCCCCATTTTTGTCGAAAATAGCCATGAACGACCATTTTCAATAATACCGAAGGCTAACACCTACGGATTTTTGACCAAGAAATGGTCTCCACCAGAAATCCAAGAATGTGATCTACGACAAGGAAACATATGTGGGGTGAGGTGTATGAGCCTCTGGTCGACGATCAATGGCCACACAACCCCCATTTTGCCGAAAATAGCCATGACTGACCATTTTCAATAATACTGAAGGCTAACACGTACGAGTTTTTAACCAAGAAATGGTCTCCACCAGAAATCCAATAATGTAATCTATGGCAAGGAAACATATGTGGGGTGAGGTGTATGAGCCTCTAGTCGATGATCAATGGCCACACAACCCCCATTTTTGTCGAAAATAGCCATGAACGACCATTTTCAATAATATCCGAAGGCTAACACCTACGGATTTTTGACCAAGAAATGGTCTCCACCAGAAATCCAAAATGTGATCTATGGCAAGGAAACATATGTGGGGTGAGGTGTACGAGCCTTTAGTCGATGATCAATGGCCACACAACCCCCATTTTGCCGAAAATAGCCATGAAGCGACCATTTTCAATAATATTAGAGGCTAACACCTACGGATTTTTAGACCAAGAAATGGTCTCCACCAGAAATCCAAGAATGTGATCTATGGCAAGGAAACATATGTGGGGTGAGGTGTACGAGCCTCTGGTCGATGATCAATGGCCACACAACCCCCATTTTTGTCGAAAATAGCCATGAACGACCATTTTCAATAATACCGAAGGCTAACACGTACGAGTTTTTAACCAAGAAATGGTTTCCACCAGAACTCCAAGAATGTAATCTATGGCAAGGAAACATATGTGGGGTGAGGTTTATGAGCCTCTAGTCGATGATAAATGGCCACACAACCCCCATTTTTATGAAAATAGCCATGAGCGACCTTGAAAATAGCCATCAGCGACCATTTTCAATAATATTAGAGGCTAACACCTACGTATTTTAGACCAAGAAATGGTCTCCACCAGAAATCCAAGAATGTGATCTATGGCAAGGAAACATATGTGGGGTGAGGTGTACGAGCCTCTGGTCGATGATCAATGGCCACACAACCCCCATTTTTGTCGAAAATAGCCATGAACGACCATTTTCAATAATACCGAAGGCTAACACGTACGAGTTTTAACCAAGAAATGGTCTCCACCAGAAATCCAAGAATGTGATCTATGGCAAGGAAACATATGTGAGGTGAGGTGTATGAGCGTCTGGTCGATGATCAATGGCACACAACCCCCATTTTTGTCAAAAATAGCTATGAACGACCATTTTCAATAATACCGAAGGCTAACACCTACGGATTTTTGCCCAAGAAATGGTCTCCACCAGAAATCCAAGAATGTGATCTATGGCAAGGAAACATATGTGGGGTGAGGTGTATGAGCCTCTGGTCGACGATCAATGGCCACACAACCCCCATTTTGCCGAAAATAGCCATGAACTGACCATTTTCAATAATACCGAAGGCTAACACGTACGAGATTTTTACCAAGAAATGGTCTCCACCAGAAATCCAAGAATGTGATCTATGGCAAGGAAACATATGTGGGGTGAGGTGTATGAGCCTCTAGTCGACGATCAATGGCCACACAACCCCCATTTTTGCCGAAAATAGCCATGAATGACCATTTTCAATAATACTAGAGGCTAAGACCTACGGATTTTTGACCAAGAAATGGTCTCCACCAGAAATCCAAGAATGTGATCTATGGCAAGGAAACATATGTGGGGTGAGGTGTATGAGCGTCTAGTCGATGATCAATGGCCACATAACCCCCATTTTTGTCGAAAATAGCCATGAACGACCATTTTCAAAATACCGAAGGCTAACACCTACGGATTTTTGACCAAGAAATGGTTTCCACCAGAAATCCAAGAATGTGATCTATGGCAAGGAAACATATGTGGGGTGAGGTTTATGAGCCTCTGGTCGATGATCAATGGCCACACAACCCCCATTTTTGTCGAAAATAGCCATGAATGACCATTTTCAATAATACCGAAGGCTAACACGTACGAGTTTTTAACCAAGAAATGGTTTCCACCAGAAATCCAAGAATGTAATCTATGGCAAGGAAACATATGTGGGGTGAGGTTTATGAGCCTCTAGTCGATGATAAATGGCCACACAACCCCCATTTTTTATGAAAATAGCCATGAGCGACCATTTTCAATAATACTGGAGGCTAAGACCTACGGATTTTTGACCAAGAAACGGTCTCCACCAGAAATCCAAGAATGTGATCTATGGCAAGGAAACATATGTGGGGTGAGGTGTATGAGCCTCTGGTCGATGATCAATTGCCCCACAACCCCCATTTTGTCGAAAATAGCCATGAACGACCATTTTCAATAATACCGAAGGCTAACACCTACGGATTTTTGACCAAGAAATGGTCTCCACCAGAAATCCAAGAATGTGATCTATGGCAAGGAAACATATGTGGGGTGAGGTGTATGAGCCTCTAGTCGATGATCAATGGCCACACAACCCCCATTTTTGTCGAAAATAGCCATGAATGACCATTTTCAATAATACCGAAGGCTAACACCTACGAGTTTTTATCCAAGAAACGGTCTCCACCAGAAATCCAAGAATGTGATCTATGGCAAGGAAACATATGTGGGGTGAGGTGTATGAGCCTCTGGTCGATGATCAATGGCCACACAACCCCCATTTTTTATGAAAATAGCCATGAGCGACCTTGAAAATAGCCATGAGTGACCATTTTCAATAATACTAGAGGCTAAGACCTGCGGATTTTTGACCAAGAAATGGTCTCCACCAGAAATCCAAGAATGTGGTCTATGGCAAGGAAACATATGTGGGGTGAGGTGTATGAGCCTCTGGTCGATGATCAATGGCCACACAACCCCCATTTTTTTATGAAAATAGCCATGAACGACCATTTTCAAAAATACCAAAGGCTAACACCTACGGATTTTTGACCAAGAAATGGTCTCCACCAGAAATCCAAGAATGTGATCTATGGCAAGGAAACATATGTGGGGTGAGGTGTACGAGCGTCTGGTCGATGATCAATGGCCACACAACCCACATTTTTGTCGAAAATAGCCATGAACGACCTTGAAAATAGCCATGAGCGACCATTTTCAATAATACTAGAGGCTAACACCTATGGATTTTAGACCAAGAAATGGTCTCCACCAGAAATCCAAGAATGTGATCTATGACAAGGAAACATATGTGGGGTTAGGTGTATGTGCGTCTGGTCGATGATCAATGGCCACACAACCCCCATTTTTGTCAAAAATAGCCATGAACGACCATTTTCAATAATACCGAAGGCTAACACCTACGGATTTTTGCCCAAGAAATGGTCTCCACCAGAAATCCAAGAATGTGATCTATGGCAAGGAAACATATGTGGGGTGAGGTGTATGAGCCTCTGGTCGACGATCAATGGCCACACAACCCCCATTTTGCCGAAAATAGCCATGAACGACCATTTTCAATAATACCGAAGACTAACACGTACGAGTTTTTGACCAAGAAATGGTCTCCACCAAAAATCCAAGAATGTGATCTATGGCAAGGAAACATATGTGGGGTGAGGTGTATGAGCCTCTGGTCGACGATCAATGGCCACACAACCCCCATTTTGCCGAAAATAGCCATGAATGACCATTTTCAATAATACTAGAGGCTAAGACCTACGGATTTTAGACCAAGAAATGGCCTCCACCAGAAATCCAAGAATGTGATCTATGGCAAGGAAACATATGTGGGGTGAGGTGTATGAGCGTCTAGTCGATGATCAATGGCCACATAACCCCCATTTTTTGTCGAAAATAGCCATGAACGACCATTTTCAAAAATACCGAAGGCTAACACCTACGGATTTTTGACCAAGAAATGGTTTCCACCAGAAATCCAAGAATGTGATCTATGGCAAGGAAACATATGTGGGGTGAGGTTTATGAGCCTCTGGTCGATGATCAATGGCCACACAACCCCCATTTTTGTCGAAAATTGCCATGAACGACCATTTTCAATAATACCGAAGGCTAACACGTACGAGTTTTTGACCAAGAAATGGTCTCCACCAAAAATCCAAGAATGTGATCTATGGCAAGGAAACATATGTGGGGTGAGGTGTATGAGCCTCTGGTCGACGATCAATGGCCACACAACCCCCATTTTGCCGAAAATAGCCATGAATGACCATTTTCAATAATACTAGAGGCTAAGACCTACGGATTTTAGACCAAGAAATGGTCTCCACCAGAAATCCAAGAATGTGATCTATGGCAAGGAAACATATGTGGGGTGGGGTGTATGAGCGTCTAGTCGATGATCAATGGCCACATAACCCCCATTTTTGTCGAAAATAGCCATGAACGACCATTTTCAAAAATACCGAAGGCTAACACCTACGGATTTTTGACCAAGAAATGGTTTCCACCAGAAATCCAAGAATGTGATCTATGGCAAGGAAACATATGTGGGGTGAGGTTTATGAGCCTCTGGTCGATGATCAATGGCCACACAACCCCCATTTTTGTCGAAAATTGCCATGAATGACCATTTTCAAAAATACCGAAGGCTAACACCTACGGATTTTTGACCAAGAAATGGTTTCCACCAGAAATCCAAGAATGTAATCTATGGCAAGGAAACATATGTGGGGTGGGGTTTATGAGCCTCTAGTCGATGATAAATGGCCACACAACCCCCATTTTTTATGGAAATAGCCACGAGCGACCTTGAAAATAGCCATGAGCGACCATTTTCAATAATACTAGAGGCTAACACCTACGGATTTTAGACCAAGAAATGGTCTCCACCAGAAATCCAAGAATGTGATCTATGGCAAGGAAACATATGTGGGGTGAGGTGTATGAGCGTCTGGTCGATGATCAATGGCCACACAACCCCCATTTTTGTCGAAAATAGCCATGAACGACCATTTTGAATAATACCGAAGGCTAACACCTACGGATTTTTGACCAAGAAATGGTCTCCACCAGAAATCCAAGAATGTGATCTATGGCAAGGAAACATATGTGGGGTGAGGTGTATGAGCCTCTAGTCGATGATCAATGGCCACACAACCCCCATTTTTGTCGAAAATAGCCATGAATGACCATTTTCAAAATACCAAAGGCTAACACGTACGGATTTTTGACCAAGAAATGGTGTCCACCAGAAATCCAAGAATGTGATCTATGGCAAGGAAACATATGTGGGGTGAGGTGTACGAGCCTCTGGTCGATGATCAATGGCCACACAACCCCCATTTTGCCGAAAATAGCCATGAACGACCATTTTCAATAATACCGAAGGCTAACACCTATGGATTTTTGACCAAGAAATGGTCTCCACCAGAAATCCAAGAATGTGATCTATGGCAAGGAAACATATGTGGGGTGAGGTGTATGAGCCTATGGTCGATGATCAATGGCCACAGAACCCCCATTTTTGTCGAAAATAGCCATGAACGACCATTTTCAATAATATCGAAGGCTAACACGTACGAGTTTTTGACCAAGAAATGGTCTCCACCAGAAATCCAAGAATGTGATCTACGACAAGGAAACATATGTGGGGTGAGGTGTATGAGCCTCTGGTCTACGATCAATGGCCACACAACCCCCATTTTGCCGAAAATAGCCATGAATGACCATTTTCAATAATACCGAAGGCTAACACGTACGAGTTTTTAACCAAGAAATGGTTTCCACCAGAAATCCAAGAATGTAATCTATGGCAAGGAAACATATGTGGGGTGAGGTTTATGAGCCTCTAGTCGATGATAAATGGCCACCACAACCCCCATTTTTTATGAAAATAGCCATGAGCGACCTTGAAAATAGCCATGAGCGACCATTTTCAATAATACTAGAGGCTAACACCTACGGATTTTAGACCAAGAAATGGTCTCCACCAGAAATCCAAGAATGTGATCTATGGCAAGGAAACATATGTGTAGTGAGGTGTATGAGCCTCTAGTCGATGATCAATGGCCACACAACCCCCATTTTTGTCAAAAATAGCCATGAATGACCATTTTCAATAATACCGAAGGCTAACAGCGACCATTTTCAATAATACTAGAGGCTAAGACCTACGGATTTTTGACCAAGTAATGGTCTCCACCAGAAATCCAAGAATGTGATCTATGGCAAGGAAACATATGTGGGGTGAGGTGTATGAGCCTCTGGTCGATGATCAATGGCCACACAACCCCCATTTTGCCGAAAATAGCCATGAATGACCATTTTCAATAATACCAAAGGCTAACACCTACGGATTTTTGACCAAGAAATGGTCTCCACCAGAAATCCAAGAATGTGATCTATGGCAAGGAAACATATGTGGGGTGAGGTGTACGAGCCTCTGGTCGATGATCAATGGCCACACAACCCCCATTTTGCCGAAAATAGCCATGAGCAACGATTTTCAAAAATATTAGAGGCTAAGACCTACGGATTTTTGACCAAGAAATGGTCTCCACCAGAAATCCAAGAATGTGATCTATGGCAAGGAAACATATGTGGGGTGAGGTGTATGAGCCTCTGGTCGACGATCAATGGCCACACAACCCCCATTTTTGCTGAAAATAGCCATGAGCGACCATTTTCAATAATACTAGAGGCTAAGACCTACGGATTTTTGACCAAGAAATGGTCTCCACCAGAAATCCAAGAATGTGATATACGACAAGGAAACATATGTGGGGTGAGGTGTATGAGCCTCTGGTCGACGATCAATGGCCACACAACCCCCATTTTGCCGAAAATAGCCATGAATGACCATTTTCAATAATACCGAAGGCTAACACGTACGGATTTTTAACCAAGAAATGGTCTCCACCAGAAATCCAAGAATGTGATCTATGGCAAGGAAACATATGTGGGGTGAGGTGTATGAGCCTCTAGGTCGATGATCAATGGCCACACAACCCCCATTTTGCTGAAAATAGCCATGAACGACCATTTTCAATAATACCGAAGGCTAACACGTACGGAATTTTTGACCAAGAAATGGTCTCCACCAGAAATCCAAGAATGTGATCTATGGCAAGGAAACATATGTGGGGTGAGGTGTACTGAGCCTCTAGGTCGATGATCAATGGCCACACAACCCCCATTTTTGTCCGAAAATAGCCATGAACGGACCATTTTCAATAATACCGAAGGCTAACACCTACGGATTTTAGACCAAGAAATGGTCTCCACCAGAAATCCAAGAATGTGATCTATGGCAAGGAAACATATGTGGGGTGAGGTTATGAGCCTCTAGTCGATGATAAATGGCCACACAACCCCCATTTTTTATCGAAAATAGCCATGAGCGACCTTGAAAATAGCCATGAGCGACCATTTTCAATAATAGTAGAGGCTAACACCTACGGATTTTAGACCAAGAAATGGTCTCCACCAGAAATCCAAGAATGTGATCTATGGCAAGGAAACATATGTGGGGTGAGGTTTATGAGCCTCTAGTCGATGATAAATGGCCACACAACCCCCATTTTTGTCGAAAATAGCCATGAATGACCATTTTCAAAAATACCAAAGGCTAACACGTACGGATTTTTGACCAAGAAATGGTCTCCACCATAAATCCAAGAATGTGATCTATGGCAAGGAAACATATGTGGGGTGAAGTGTACGAGCCTCTGGTCAATGATCAATGGCCACACAACCCCCCATTTTTGCCGAAAATAGCCATGAACGACCATTTTCAATAATACCGAAGGCTAACACGTACGAGTTTTTAACCAAGAAATGGTCTCCACCAGAAATCCAAGAATGTGATCTATGGCAAGGAAACATATGTGGGGTGAGGTTTATGAGCCTCTAGTCGATGATAAATGGCCACACAACCCCCATTTTTTATGAAAATAGCCATGAGCGACCATTTTCAATAATACTAGAGGCTAAGACCTACAGATTTTTGACCAAGAAATGGTCTCCACCAGAAATCCAAGAATGTGATCTATGGCAAGGAAACATATGTGGGGTGAGGTGTATGAGCCTCTGGTCGACGATCAATGGCCACACAACCCTAATTTTTGTCGAAAATAGCCATGAACGACCATTTTCAATGACACTGAAGGCTAACACCTACGGATTTTTGACCAAGAAATGGTCTCCACCATAAATCCAAGAATGTGATCTATGGCAAGGAAACATATGTGTAGTGAGGTGTATGAGCCTTTAGGCGAAGATCAATGGCCACACAACCCCCATTTTTGTCGAAAATAGCCATGAATGACCATTTTCAAAATACCAAAGGCTAACACGTACGGATTTTTGACCAAGAAATGGTCTCCACCAGAAATCCAGGAATGTGATCTATGGCAAGGAAACATATGTGGGGTGAGGTGTACGAGCCTCTGGTCGATGATCAATGGCCACACAACCCCCATTTTGCCGAAAATAGCCATGAACGACCATTTTCAATAATACCGAAGGCTAACACGTACGAGTTTTAACCAAGAAATGGTCTCCACCAGAAATCCAAGAATGTGATCTATGGCAAGGAAACATATGTGGGGTGAGGTTTATGAGCCTCTAGTCGATGATAAATGGCCACACAACCCCCATTTTTGTCGAAAATAGCCATGAGGGACCTTGAAATAGCCATGAGCGACCATTTTCAATAATACTAGAGGCTAACACCTACGGATTTTAGACCAAGAAATGGTCTCCACCAGAAATCCAAGAATGTGATCTATGGCAAGGAAACATATGTGGGGTGAGGTGTATGAGCGTCAGGTCGATGATCAATGGCCACACAACCCCCATTTTTGTCGAAAATAGCCATGAACGACCATTTTCAATAATACCGAAGGCTAACACCTACGGATTTTTGACCAAGAAATGGTCTCCACCAGAAATCCAAGAATGTGATCTATGGCAAGGAAACATATGTGGGGTGAGGTGTATGAGCCTCTGGTCGACGATCAATGGCCACACAACCCTAATTTTTGTCGAAAATAGCCATGAACGACCATTTTCAAATGACACTGAAGGCTAACACCTACGGATTTTTGACCAAGAAATGGTCTCCACCATAAATCCAAGAATGTTATCTATGGCAAGGAAACATATGTGTAGTGAGGTGTATGAGCCTCTGGTCGAAGATCAATGGCCACACAACCCCCATTTTTGTCGAAAATAGCCATGAATGACCATTTCAAAAATACCAAAGGCTAACACCTACGGATTTTTTGCCCAAGAAATGGTCTCCACCAGAAATCCAAGAATGTGATCTATGGCAAGGAAACATATGTGGGGTGAGGTGTATGAGCCTCTGGTCGACGATCAATGGCCACACAACCCTAATTTTTGTCGAAAATAGCCATGAACGACCATTTTCAATGACATTGAAGGCTAACACCTACGGATTTTTTACCAAGAAATGGTCTCCACCAGAAATCCAAGAATGTGATCTATGGCAAGGAAACATAGTGTGGGGTGAGGTGTATGAGCCTCTGGTCGACTGATCAATGGCCACACAACCCCCATTTTTGCCGAAAATAGCCATGAATGACCATTTTCAATAATACCAAAGGCTAACACGTACGAGTTTTTTATCCAAGAAATGGTCTCCACCAGAAATCCAAGAATGTGATCTATGGCAAGGAAACATATGTGGGGTGGGGTGTATGAGCCTCTGGTCGATGATCAATGGCCACACAACCCCCATTTTGCCAAAAATAGCCATGAATGACCATTTTCAATAATACCGAAGGCTAACACATACGAGTTTTTAACCAAGAAATGGTCTTCCACCAGAAATCCAAGAATGTAATCTATGCAAGGAAACATATGTGGGGTGAGGTTTTATGAGCCTCTAGTCGATGATAAATGGCCACACAACCCCATTTTTTATGAAAATAGCCATGAGGCGACTTCTTGAAAATAGCCATGAGCGACCATTTCAATAATACTAGAGGCTAACACCTACGGATTTTAGACCAAGAAATGGTCTCCACCAGAATCCAAGAATGTGATCTATGCAAGGAAACATATGTGGGGTGAGGTGTATGAGCGTCTAGGTCGATGATCAATGGCCACACAACCCCCATTTTTGTCGAAAATAGCTATGAACGACCATTTTCAATAATACCGAAGGCTAACACTACGGATTTTTAGACCAAGAAATGTTTCCCACAGAAATCCAAGAATGTGATCTATGGCAAGGAAACATATGTGGGGTGAGGTGTATGAGCGTCTGGTCGATGATCAATGGCCACACAACCCCCATTTTTGTCGAAAATAGCCATGAACGACCATTTTCAATAATACCGAAGGCTAACACCTACGGATTTTTGACCAAGAAATGGTCTCCACCAGAAATCCAAGAATGTGATCTATGGCAAGGAAACATATGTGGGGTGAGGTGTATGAGCCTCTAGTCGATGATCAATGGCCACACAACCCCCATTTTTGTCGAAAATAGCCATGAACGACATTTTCAATAATACCGAAGGCTAACACCTACTGATTTTTGACCAAGAAATGGTCTCCACCAGAAATCCAAGAATGTGATCTATGGCAAGGAAACATATGTGGGGTGAGGTGTACGAGCCTCTGGTCGATGATCAATGGCCACACAACCCCCATTTTGCCGAAAATAGCCATGAATGACCATTTTCAATAATACCGAAGGCTAACACGTACGAGTTTTTAACCAAGAAATGGTTTCCACCAGAAATCCAAGAATGTAATCTATGGCAAGGAAACATATGTGGGGTGAGGTTTATGAGCCTCTAGTCGATGATAAATGGCCACACAACCCCCATTTTTTATGAAAATAGCCATGAGCGACCTTGAAAATAGCCATGAGCGACCATTTTCAATAATACTAGAGGCTAACACCTATAGATTTTAGACCAAGAAATGGTCACCACCAGAAATCCAAGAATGTGATCTATGGCAAGGAAACATATGTGGGGTGAGGTGTATGAGCGTCTGGTCGATGATCAATGGCCACACAACCCCCATTTTTGTCGAAAATAGCCATGAACGACCATTTTCAATAATACCGAAGGCTAACACCTACGGATTTTTGACCAAGAAATGGTCTCCACCAGAAATCCAAGAATGTGATCTATGGCAAGGAAACATATGTGGGGTGAGGTGTATGAGCCTCTGGTCGACGATCAATGGCCACACAACCCTAATTTTTGTCGAAAATAGCCATGAACGACCATTTTCAATGACACTGAAGGCTAACACCTACGGATTTTTGACCAAGAAATGATCTCCACCATAAATCCAAGAATGTGATCTATGGCAAGGAAACATATGTGTAGTGAGGTGTATGAGCCTCTGGTCGAAGATCAATGACCACACAACCCCCATTTTTGTCGAAAATAGCCTTGAATGACCATTTTCAAAAATACCAAAGGCTAACACGTACGAGTTTTTAACCAAGAAATGGTCTCCACCAGAAATCCAAGAATGTGATCTATGGCAAGGAAACATATGTGGGGTGAGGTGTATGAGCGTCTGGTCGATGATCAATGGCCACACAACCCCCATTTTTGTCGAAAATAGCCATGAACGACCATTTTCAATAATACCGAAGGCTAACACCTACGGATTTTTGACCAAGAAATGGTCTCCACCAGAAATCCAAGAATGTGATCTATGGCAAGGAAACATATGTGGGGTGAGGTGTATGAGCCTCTGGTCGATGATCAATGGCCACACAACCCCCATTTTTGTCGAAAATAGCCATGAATGACCATTTACAATAATACCGAAGGCTAACACCTACGGATTTTTGACCAACAAATGGTCTCCACCAGAAATCCAAGAATGTGATCTATGGCAAGGAAACATATGTGGGGTGAGGTGTATGAGCGTCTGGTCGATGATCAATGGCCACACAACCCCCATTTTGCCGAAAATAGCCATGAATGACCATTTTCAATAATACCAAAGGCTAACACGTACGAGTTTTTAACCAAGAAATGGTCTCCACCAGAAATCCAAGAATGTGATCTATGGCAAGGAAACATATGTGGGGTGAGGTGTATGAGCCTCTAGTCGATGATAAATGGCCACACAACCCCCATTTTTTATGAAAATAGCCATGAGCGACCTTGAAAATAGCCATGAGCGACCATTTTCAATAATACTAGAGGCTAACACCTACGGATTTTAGACCAAGAAATGGTCTCCACCAGAAATCCAAGAATGTGACCTATGGCAAGGAAACATATGTGGGGTGAGGTGTATGAGCGTCTGGTCGATGATCAATGGCCACACAACCCCCATTTTTGTCGAAAATAGCCATGAACGACCATTTTCAATAATACCGAAGGCTAACACCTACGGATTTTTGACCAAGAAATGGGTCTCCACCAGAAATCCAAGAATGTGATCTATGGCAAGGAAACATATGTGGGGTGAGGTATATGAGCCTCTAGTCGATGATCAATGGCCACACAACCCCCATTTTTGTCGAAAATAGCCATGAATGACCATTTTCAAAAATACCAAAGGCTAACACGTACGGATTTTTAACCAAGAAATGGTCTCCACCAGAAATCCAAGAATGTGATCTATGGCAAGGAAACATATGTGGGGTGAGGTGTACGAGCCTCTGGTCGATGATCAATGGCCACACAACCCCCATTTTGCCGAAAATAGCCATGAATGACCATTTTCAATAATACCGAAGGCTAACACGTACGAGTTTTTAACCAAGAAATGGTCTCCACCAGAAATCCAAGAATGTGATCTATGGCAAGGAAACATATGTGGGGTGAGGTGTATGAGCGTCTGGTCGATGATCAATGGCCACACAACCCCCATTTTTGTCGAAAATAGCCATGAACGACCATTTTCAATAATACTGAAGGCTAACACCTACGGATTTTTGACCAAGAAATGGTCTCCTCCATAAATCCAAGAATGTGATCTATGGCAAGGAAACATATGTGTAGTGAGGTGTATGAGCCTCTGGTCGAAGATCAATGGCCACACAACCCCCATTTTTGTCGAAAATAGCCATGAGCGACCATTTTCAATAATACTAGAGGCTAAGACCTACGGATTTTTGACCAAGAAATGGTCTCCACCAGAAATCCAAGAATGTGATCTATGGCAAGGAAACATATGTGGGGTGAGGTGTATGAGCCTCTGGTCGATGATCAATGGCCACACAACCCCCATTTTTGTCGAAAATAGCCATGAATGACCATTTACAATAATACCGAAGGCTAACACCTACGGATTTTTGACCAAGAAATGGTCTCCACCAGAAATCCAAGAATGTGATCTATGGCAAGGAAACATATGTGGGGTGAGGTGTATGAGCGTCTGGTCGATGATCAATGGCCACACAACCCCCATTTTGCCGAAAATAGCCATGAATGACCATTTTCAATAATACCAAAGGCTAACACGTACGAGTTTTTAACCAAGAAATGGTCTCCACCAGAAATCCAAGAATGTGATCTATGGCAAGGAAACATATGTGGGGTGAGGTGTACGATCCTCTGGTCGACGATCAATGGCCATAGAACCCCCATTTTTTATGAAAATAGCCATGAGCGACCTTGAAAATAGCCATGAGCGACCATTTTCAATAATACTAGAGGCTAACACCTACGGATTTTAGACCAAGAAATGGTCTCCACCAGAAATCCAAGAATGTGATCTATGGCAAGGAAACATATGTGGGGTGAGGTGTATGAGCCTCTGGTCGATGATCAATGGCCACACAACCCCCATTTTTGTCGAAAATAGCCATGAACGACCATTTTCAATAATACCGAAGGCTAACACCTACGGATTTTTGACCAAGAAATGGTCTCCACCAGAAATCCAAGAGTGTGATCTATGGCAAGGAAACATATGTGGGGTGAGGTGTATGAGCGTCTGGTCGATGATCAATGGCCACACAACCCCCATTTTTGTCGAAAATAGCCATGAACGACCTTGAAAATAGCCATGAGCGACCATTTTCAATAATACTAGAGGCTAACACCTACGGATTTTAGACCAAGAAATGGTCTCCACCAGAAATCCAAGAGTGTGATCTATGGCAAGGAAACATATGTGGGGTGAGGTGTATCAGCCTCTGGTCGATGATAAATGGCCACACAACCCCCATTTTGCCGAAAATAGCCATGAACGACCATTTTCAATAATACCGAAGGCTAACACGTTCGAGTTTTTAACCAAGAAATGGTCTCCACCAGAAATCCAAGAATGTGATCTATGGCAAGGAAACATATGTGGGGTGAGGTGTATGAGCCTCTGGTCGATGATCAATGGCCAGACAACCCCCATTTTTGTCGAAAATAGCCATGAACGACCATTTTCAATAATATCGAAGGCTAACACCTACGGATTTTTTGACCAAGAAATGGTCTCCACCGGAAATCCAAGAATGTGATCTACGACAAGGAAACATATGTGGGGTGAGGTGTATGAGCCTCTGGTCGACGATCAATGGCCACACAACCCCCATTTTGCCGAAAATAGCCATGAATGACCATTTTCAATAATACCGAAGGCTAACACGTACGAGTTTTTAACCAAGAAATGGTTTCCACCAGAAATCCAAGAATGTAATCTATGGCAAGGAAACATATGTGGGGTGAGGTTTATGAGCCTCTACTCGATGATAAATGGCCACACAACCCCCATTTTTTTATGAAAATAGCCATGAGCGACCTTGAAAATAGCCATGAGCGACCATTTTCAATAATACTAGAGGCTAACACCTACGGATTTTAGACCAAGAAATGGTCTCCACCAGAAATCCAAGAATGTGATCTATGGCAAGGAAACATATGTGGGGTGAGGTGTATGAGCCTCTAGTCGATGATCAATGGCCACACAACCCCCATTTTTGTCGAAAATAGCCATGAATGACCATTTTCAAAAATACCAAAGGCTAACACGTACGGATTTTTAACCAAGAAATGGTCTCCACCAGAAATCCAAGAATGTGATCTATGGCAAGGAAACATATGTGGGGTGAGGTGTACGAGCCTCTGGTCGATGATCAATGGCCACACAACCCCCATTTTGCCGAAAATAGCCATGAGCGACCATTTTCAATAATATTAGAGGCTAAGACCTACGGATTTTTGACCAAGAAATGGTCTCCACCAGAAATCCAAGAATGTGATCTATGGCAAGGAAACATATGTGGGGTGAGGGGTATGAGCCTCTGGTCGATGATCAATGGCCACACAACCCCCATTTTTGTCGAAAATAGCCATGAACGACCATTTTCAATGACACTGAAGGCTAACACCTACGGATTTTTGACCAAGAAATGGTCTCCACCATAAATCCAAGAATGTGATCTATGGCAAGGAAACATATGTGTAGTGAGGTGTATGAGCCTCTGGTCGAAGATCAATGGCCACACAACCCCCATTTTTGTCGAAAATAGCCATGAATGACCATTTTCAAAATACCAAAGGCTAACACATTCGGTTTTTTGCCCAAGAAATGGTCTCCACCAGAAATCCAAGAATGTGATCTATGGCAAGGAAACATATGTGGGGTGAGGTGTATGAGCCTCTGGTCGATGATCAATGGCCACACAACCCCCATTTTTGTCGAAAATAGCCATGAACGACCATTTTCAATAATACCGAAGGCTAACACCTACGGATTTTTGACCAAGAAATGGTCTCCACCAGAAATCCAAGAATGTGATCTATGGCAAGGAAACATATGTGGGGTGAGGTGTATGAGCCTCTAGTCGATGATCAATGGCCACACAACCCCCATTTTTGTCGAAAATAGCCATGAATGACCATTTTCAAAAATACCAAAGGCTAACACGTACGGATTTTTAACCAAGAAATGGTCTCCACCAGAAATCCAAGAATGTGATCTATGGCAAGGAAACATATGTGGGGTGAGGTGTACGAGCCTCTGGTCGATGATCAATGGCCACACAACCCCCATTTTGCCGAAAATAGCCATGAGCGACCATTTTCAATAATATTAGAGGCTAAGACCTACGGATTTTTGACCAAGAAATGGTCTCCACCAGAAATCCAAGAATGTGATCTATGGCAAGGAAACATATGTGGGGTGAGGGGTATGAGCCTCTGGTCGATGATCAATGGCCACACAACCCCCATTTTTGTCGAAAATAGCCATGAACGACCATTTTCAATGACACTGAAGGCTAACACCTACGGATTTTTGACCAAGAAATGGTCTCCACCATAAATCCAAGAATGTGATCTATGGCAAGGAAACATGTGTAGTGAGGTGTATGAGCCTCTGGTCGAAGATCAATGGCCACACAACCCCCATTTTTGTCGAAAATAGCCATGAATGACCATTTTCAAAAATACCAAAGGCTAACACATTCGGTTTTTTGCCCAAGAAATGGTCTCCACCAGAAATCCAAGAATGTGATCTATGGCAAGGAAACATATGTGGGGTGAGGTGTATGAGCCTCTGGTCGACGATCAATGGCCACACAACCCCCATTTTTGTCGAAAATAGCCATGAACGACCATTTTCAATAATACCGAAGGCTAACACCTACGGATTTTTGACCAAGAAATGGTCTCCACCAGAAATCCAAGAATGTGATCTATGGCAAGGAAACATATGTGGGGTGAGGTGTATGAGCCTCTAGTCAATGATCAATGGCCACACAACCCCCATTTTTGTCGAAAATAGCCATGAACGACCATTTTCAATAATATCGAAGGCTAACACCTACGAATTTTTGACCAAGAAATGGTCTCCACCAGAAATCCAAGAATGTGATCTACGACAAGGAAACATATGTGGGGTGAGGTGTATGAGCCTCTGGTCGACGATCAATGGCCACACAACCCCCATTTTGCCGAAAATAGCCATGAATGACCATTTTCAATAATACCGAAGGCTAACACGTACGAGTTTTTAACCAAGAATTGGTTTCCACCAGAAATCCAAGAATGTAATCTATGGCAAGGAAACATATGTGGGGTGAGGTTTATGAGCCTCTAGTCGATGATAAATGGGCACACAACCCCCATTTTTTATGAAAATAGCCATGAGCGACCTTGAAAATAGCCATGAGCGACCATTTTCAATAATACTAGAGGCTAACACCTACGGATTTTAGACCAAGAAATGGTCTCCACCAGAAATCCAAGAATGTGATCTATGGCAAGGAAACATATGTGGGGTGAGGTGTATGAGCGTCTGGTCGATGATCAATGGCCACACAACCCCCCATTTTGTCGAAAATAGCCATGAACGACCATTTTCAATAATACCGAAGGCTAACACCTACGGATTTTTGACCAAGAAATGGTCTCCACCAGAAATCCAAGAATGTGATCTATGGCAAGGAAACATATGTGGGGTGAGGTGTATGAGCCTCTAGTCGATGATCAATGGCCACACAACCCCCATTTTTGTCGAAAATAGCCATGAATGACCA
This sequence comes from Zea mays, assembly GCF_902167145.1. Lineage (NCBI taxonomy): Eukaryota > Viridiplantae > Streptophyta > Magnoliopsida > Poales > Poaceae > Zea > Zea mays. Next base: position 4,969 of record NW_023366747.1, on the reverse strand, counting down.
TTTTCAAAAATACCAAAGGCTAACACGTACGGATTTTTAACCAAGAAATGGTCTCCACCAGAAATCCAAGAATGTGATCTATGGCAAGGAAACATATGTGGGGTGAGGTGTACGAGCCTCTGGTCGATGATCAATGGCCACACAACCCCCACTTTGCCGAAAATAGCCATGAGCGACCATTTTCAATAATATTAGAGGCTAAGACCTACGGATTTTTGACCAAGAAATGGTCTCCACCAGAAATCCAAGAATGTGATCTATGGCAAGGAAACATATGTGGGGTGAGGTGTATGAGCCTCTGGTCGATGATCAATGGCCACACAACCCCCATTTTTGTCGAAAATAGCCATGAACGACCATTTTCAATGACACTGAAGGCTAACACCTACGGATTTTTGACCAAGAAATGGTCTCCACCATAAATCCAAGAATGTGATCTATGGCAAGGAAACATATGTGTAGTGAGGTGTATGAGCCTCTGGTCGAAGATCAATGGCCACACAACCCCCATTTTTGTCGAAAATAGCCATGAATGACCATTTTCAAAAATACCAAAGGCTAACACATTCGGATTTTTGCCCAAGAAATGGTCTCCACCAGAAATCCAAGAATGTGATCTATGGCAAGGAAACATATGTGGGGTGAGGTGTATGAGCCTCTGGTCGACGATCAATGGCCACACAACCCCCATTTTTGTCGAAAATAGCCATGAACGACCATTTTCAATAATACCGAAGGCTAACACCTACGGATTTTTGACCAAGAAATGGTCTCCACCAGAAATCCAAGAATGTGATCTATGGCAAGGAAACATATGTGGGGTGAGGTGTATGAGCCTCTAGTCAATGATCAATGGCCACACAACCCCCATTTTTGTCGAAAATAGCCATGAACGACCATTTTCAATAATATCGAAGGCTAACACCTACGAATTTTTGACCAAGAAATGGTCTCCACCAGAAATCCAAGAATGTGATCTACGACAAGGAAACATATGTGGGGTGAGGTGTATGAGCCTCTGGTCGACGATCAATGGCCACACAACCCCCATTTTGCCGAAAATAGCCATGAATGACCATTTTCAATAATACCGAAGGCTAACACGTACGAGTTTTTAACCAAGAAATGGTTTCCACCAGAAATCCAAGAATGTAATCTATGGCAAGGAAACATATGTGGGTGAGGTTTATGAGCCTCTAGTCGATGATAAATGGCCACACAACCCCCAATTTTTTTATGAAAATAGCCATGAGCGACCTTGAAAATAGCCATTAGCGACCATTTTCAATAATACTAGAGGCTAACACCTACGGATTTTAGACCAAGAAATGGTCTCCACCAGAAATCCAAGAATGTGATCTATGGCAAGGACACATATGTGGGGTGAGGTGTATGAGCGTCTGGTCGATGATCAATGGCCACACAACCCCATTTTTGTCGAAAATAGCCACGAACGACCATTTTCAATAATACCGAAGGCTAACACCTACGGATTTTTGACCAAGAAATGGTCTCCACCAGAAATCCAAGAATGTGATCTATGGCAAGGAAACATATGTGGGGTGAGGTGTATGAGCCTCTAGTCGATGATCAATGGCCACACAACCCCCATTTTTGTCGAAAATAGCCATGAATGACCATTTTCAAAAATACCAAAGGCTAACACGTACGGATTTTTAACCAAAAATGGTCTCCACCAGAAATCCAAGAATGTGATCTATGGCAAGGAAACATATGTGGGGTGAGGTGTACGAGCCTCTGGTCGATGATCAATGGCCACACAACCCCCATTTTGCCGAAAATAGCCATGAGCGACCATATTCAATAATATTAGAGGCTAAGACCTACGGATTTTTGACCAAGAAATGGTCTCCACCAAAAATCCAAGAATGTGATCTATGGCAAGGAAACATATGTGGGGTGAGGTGTATGAGCCTCTGGTCGATGATCAATGGCCACACAACCCCCATTTTTGTCGAAAATAGCCATGAACGACCATTTTCAATGACACTGAAGGCTAACACCTACGGATTTTTGACCAAGAAATGGTCTCCACCATAAATCCAAGAATGTGATCTATGGCAAGGAAACATATGTGTAGTGAGGTGTATGAGCCTCTGGTCGAAGATCAATGGCCAGACAACCCCCATTTTTGTCGAAAATAGCCATGAATGACCAGTTTCAAAAATACCAAAGGCTAACACATTCGGATTTTTGCCCAAGAAATGGTCTCCACCAGAAATCCAAGAATGTGATCTATGGCAAGGAAACATATGTGGGGTGAGGTGTATGAGCCTCTGGTCGACGATCAATGGCCACACAACCCCCATTTTTGTCGAAAATAGCCATGAACGACCATTTTCAATAATACCGAAGGCTAATACCTACGGATTTTTGACCAAGAAATGGTCTCCACCAGAAATCCAAGAATGTGATCTATGGCAAGGAAACATATGTGGGGTGAGGTGTATGAGCCTCTAGTCGATGATCAATGGCCACACAACCCCCATTTTTGTCGAAAATAGCCATGAATGACCATTTTCAAAAATACCAAAGGCTAACACGTACGGATTTTTAACCAAGAAATGGTCTCCACCAGAAATCCACGAATGTGATCTATGGCAAGGAAACATATGTGGGGTGAGGTGTACGAGCCTCTGGTCGATGATCAATGGCCACACAACCCCCATTTTGCCGAAAATAGCCATGAATGACCATTTTCAATAATACCGAAGGCTAACACGTACGAGTTTTTAACCAAGAAATGGTTTGCACCAGAAATCCAAGAATGTAATCTATGGTGTGATCTATGGCAAGGAAACATATGTGGGGTGAGGTGTATGAGCCTCTGGTCGACGATCAATGGCCACACAACCCTAATTTTTGTCGAAAATAGCCATGAACGACCATTTTCAATAATACCGAAGGCTAACACGTATGGATTTTCGACCAAGAAATGGTCTCCACCAGAAATCCGATAATGTGATCTATGGCAAGGAAAAATATGTGAGGTGAGGTGTACGAGCCTCTGGTCGATGATCAATGGCCACACAACCCCCATTTTTGTCAAAAATAGCCATGAACGACCATTTTCAATAATACCGAAGGCTAACACCTACAGATTTTTGACCAAGAAATGGTCTGCACCATAAATCCAAGAATGTGATCTATGGCAAGTAAACATATGTGCAGTGAGGTGTATGAGCCTCTGGTCGAATATCAATGGCCACACAACCCCCATTTTTTGTCGAAAATAGCAATGAACGACCATTTTCAATAGTACCGAAGGCTAACACATTCCGATTTTTGACCAAGAAATGGTCTCCACCAGAAATCAAAGAATGTGATCTATGGCAAGAAAACATATGTGGGGTGAGGTTTACGAGCCTCTGGTCGATGATCAATGGCCACACAACCCCCATTTTTGTCGAAAATATCCATGAATGACCATTTTCAATAATACCGAAGGCTAACACCTACGGATTTTTGACCAAGAAATGGTCTCCACCAGAAATCCAAGAATGTGATCTATGGTAAGGAAACATATGTGGGGTGAGGTGTACGAGCCTCTGGTCGATGATCAATGGCCACACAACCCCCATTTTGCCGAAAATAGCCATGAACGACCATTTTCAATAATACCGAAGGCTAACACGTACGAGTTTTTAACCAAGAAATGGTCTCCACCAGAAATCCAAGAATGTGATCTATGGCAAGGAAACAGTGATCTATGGCAAGGAAACATATGTGGGGTGAGGTGTATGAGCGTCTGGTCGATAATCAATGGCCACACAACCCCCATTTTTGTCGAAAATAGCCATGAATGACCATTTTCAATAATACCGAAGGCTAACACCTACGGATTTTTGACCAAGAAATGGTCTCCACCAGAAATCCAAGAATGTGATCTATGGCAAGGAAACATATGTGGGGTGAGGTGTACGAGCCTCTGGTCGATGATCAATGGCCACACAAACCCCCATTTTGCCGAAAATAGCCATGAACGACCATTTTCAATAATACCGAAGGCTAACACCTACTAATTTTGACCAAGAAATGGTCTCCACCATAATCCAAGAATGTGATCTATGGCAAGGAAACATATGTGTAGTGAGGTGTATGAGCCTCTGGTCGAAGATCAATGGTCTCCACCAGAAATCCAAGAATGTGATCTATGGCAAGGAAACATATGTGGGGTGAGGTGTACGAGCCTCTGGTCGATGATCAATGGCCACACAACCCCATTTTTTATGAAAATAGCCATGAGCGACCATTTTCAATAATACTAGAGGCTAACTCCTACGGATTTTAGACCAAGAAATGGTCTCCACCAGAAATCCAAGAATGTGATCTATGGCAAGGAAACATATGTGGGTGAGGTTTATGAGCCTCTAGTCGATGATAAATGGCCACACAACCCCATTTTTTATGAAAATAGCCATGAGCGACCTTGAAAATAGCCATGAGCGACCATTTTCAATAATACTAGAGGCTAACACCTACGGATTTTAGACCAAGAAATGGCCTCCACCAGAAATCCAAGAATGTGATCTATGGCTAGGAAACATATGTGGGGTGAGGTGTACGAGCCTCTGGTCGATGATCAATGGCCACACAACCCCCCATTTTGCCGAAAATAGCCATGAACGACCATTTTCAATAATACCAAAGGCTAACACGTACGAGTTTTTAACCAAGAAATGGTTTCCACCAGAAATCCAAGAATGTGATCTATGGCAAGGAACATATGTGGTGAGGTGTATGAGCCTCTAGTCGATGATCAATGGCCACACAACCCCCATTTTTGTCGAAAATAGCCATGAATTACCATTTTCAAAAATACCGAAGGCTAACACATTCGGATTTTTGCCCAAGAAATGGTCTCCACCAGAAATCCAAGAATGTGATCTATGGCAAGGAAACATATGTGTAGTGAGGTGTATGAGCCTCTGGTCGAAGATCAATGGTC